>NW_015662011.1:263281-278441 GCF_001515625.1 Sinocyclocheilus rhinocerous | reverse complement strand
AAATAGCGGTCCAGGGGCACATAGACCGGACCGAAAGGGCACTTTAGCGTCGGCAATTAAAGGGCCAGGGGCTCAAGCCCCCGCGCCCCCACCCCCCCTGTGCACGCCACTGCTTCCAAATATCTTATTTTGTGTTCCACAGACAAAAAAGAAAGTCATACAGAATAAAAAAGACATATGGGTGAGTAAGTGATCATTTTTGGGTGAACTATCCCTTTAAGTAATGAAAATAATTCACTTTTGAGATACCAACATACAAAGAGGGACTATTACATTAAAGTGCCGGAACAAGAGCTCTTTTCCATTAATTAGACTGGACTATTAGGGGCTGCATGGCTTATTGAACAGCTCACATTACTCTGTGTTGTGTGTGAGACCCTCTCTGAGTGGCCTGTCCACCGATGCTTCGGCCCCCGCGTCCATGTCGTTCGGTGCGAGGTTAATTGTTACACCTTAGCTCATGTCCTTGTTAATGCAAATTAGATCTTTTGACATCCCGAGACGAGTTTGTTTGGTGGAACAGAATAGGTGGCGGCTCCGGAGCTTGTAAGGGAAGGTGTGTAACAAAGGCTGCTTGTCTGAGTAATCACTCTCCGTTGTTTGCCAAGGAGGTCGCAGAGGAACAGTATATTCATGAGCTGAAAGATGAGGGAGACGCATTTGTTTCCTTCCTCAAACTGAAAGGTAAAGCCCTTGTTCTATGAATGCTCAACACTGTAGACTCTCCTCGAGTGGATGTGACATAGTGACAAATTAAGTGGAATAAAATAGGTTTTCAGCTATGTGACAGGCACAGGAGACGTGTACCACCTTAATTTAGCAGCTAATTAGATTGTTTTCAATATACAGGTGCAAATATTATGTGTAGGAGCGGCTGAGGGCAGTTGGCTTTTTTTTCCAGTGAATGTTTCTTAGGGTAGATTTATTTTTTAAAGTAATTTTCTGTATAAGCACACACCTTAAAGAGTTGAATGGTAATGGTAAGCTGAGGTATATATATATATATATATATATATATTCAGTAACACTACTGAACATTTCTACTGTTACTGACTAGGGGAAAAAAGCCACAGTGGAATCTTCCAATAAACATTTAACATTAATATGATTATGAAACATGAAAAAAAGTGAAACAGCAACAATGTACATTTACATTTAGTCATTTAGCAGATGCTTTTATCCAAAGCGACTTACAAATGAGGTCAATGGAAGCAATCAAAATCAACAAAAGAGCAATGATATGCAAGTGCTATAACAAGTCTCAGTTAGCTTAACGCAGTACACGTAGCAATGCTTTTTTAAAAACTATATAATAAATAAAAAGAAAACAGATAGAACAGAAAAAGAATAGAGCAAGCTAGTGTTAGAGGCATTTTTTCTTTTTTTAATTGTATAATAAATAAAAAGATAACGAATAGATAGAATACAAAATTATTAGAAAAGCTAGTGTTAGTTTTTATTTTAAGAAAACAAGCAGTTAGTAAATTAATAGAGTGCAAGTCTAAAAGGGACATGTTTTTTTTTAAAGAACAGAATTAGAATAGAGAGTGCTAGAGTTAGAGGCTCAAATAAAGATAGAAGAGATGTGTTTTTAGCCGATTCTTGAAGATGGCTACATTTTGTAGCCAAAGGTAATGTCCCACAATTAATTTATAAATATTGTAAATAAATTGTAAACCTTGGTAATATCTAAAACAGCTTGTCACCTTCATTATAAAGTTGATTCTTCTTCAGTAATAATGTAATATATTACTGTTATTGCAAAGCTGAATTTTTGCATGATCCTTCAGAAATCTTCATAATATGCTGATTTGGTGCTCAAGATACACTTCTTATTGTCTATGTTGAAAATGTGCTATCTTTAAAGGATGTTTTTTTTTGATGAATATAAAGTTCTAAAGAATAGCATTTATTTGAAATAGAAATCTGTTGTGACATTATATGCCTTTATTATATTTTATCAAAAATAAAATCTTAGTGACCCTATACTTTTAAACGATACAGTATAGTGTACTCTATGCTAGTGTGCTTTTTACTGTGTTCACTTGTTTTACCAGTTGTGTACATACTTGCGTACTGTTTCTGTACCGGTCTTGTTTTTCCACACAGGTGACCTTGTGCACGTACACAGAGACATATGATCACACTGCTGTTTACCATATCCACTTATAGAAGCCAAGTCAAAGCACTTTTTCCCCTTCATGAGCTAAAGGTGATCTTTACTGCGGTAGGAAATGGCCAAGTTCTGTCATAGCTCTGACAAATGTAGGCCAATTTTGCAGCGTTACATTTTGTTAAGGCTTGTGTCCCCACAAAAAGTCACCTAGCAGCTGTGTTAACCAGCCTACTGGGAAGGAATCCAATACAGCGTAGAAGAGTAAAAGATCAAGGACGTGTGCTGTTTAGCCTGGGTCATTTAACTTAGCTTTTCCTGTGCTGCAGTGACAGCATGCTGCAATATCACTATGCATTTTGCATGACATTTATACACAACCTTTAGTTATTGCTTAATCAGTTTCATTATAGGCTGTGATGTGAAGATTGCACAGAAAACATGCTTGACACTTTCAAAAGGAAATGTTAACACTGTGTTTTTTTCTGAAGCTAAATAATTTTTTTAATCATTGATGGGTGTGAATAGTTTTGTGTGTGGTGATACTTTTGTGTCGTTTTGTCAGACCTGGTTTGAACAGCTTATTCATACTGAAGCATGTAAATGTCATATATGCATGTAAGAATTACTTTTCCCTCCTACAATCACAAAATTGACATCACTGGTAAAAAAAACGGGATCAAGATGCTCATTCATTTGGAGAAATGCCAGAAATGTGTGATTAAATAGCAATATATAACCCTTCTACCTGAATTGAAAAGGTTCATGGGTAGTTCACATGCAAATTAAAAGATTTGCATAATGACTCCTTTATTGTAATCTTCTGAGATTGGATCTGTGGCCAAAGTTAAATTAAATTCATCACGTGTGGAATGATTCTTAATAAAAGTGGGAAGAATCTGAAAGTTATGATATTTTACAACCAGTATTTAGTATCGTCATCACACAGACTGTGATTTTTTTACCTGTTTCAATAGAAATGTAATTGACCTCAGTTGATAGGAATGTGTAAATTCACCACACCACACTTTAGGTCCTGATTCAATCTTCATTCATTCTTCATATGGAACCACGGTACAATCCATAGAAATCTGGAGTTTTACAGTAATGGTCCACACAACATGTCATTCCCGAACTGTGTGCATTTCCAACACAGTCTATGGTAATTCATAAATATTTTACATTTTGGGCAAACTGGTGGATAATTTAAATGAATTTGTATAATCTCATTTGTACATTGTCATACCATCTGCTTATGCCACAATAATGCTTATGTTCTTCAAAAAAGAACATATTTTGAAAAACGCCTCAGTGTTTTTTCTTTTTTCTTTCTTGTCCATACAATAAAAGTCACTTGGGTCTGATATTGACTCAAATTCATTGTATGGACAAAAGTTAAAGCATTCTTTAAAATATCCCACAGAAGACAGAAAGTCATGAAGGTTGTGACTAAATGATGATAGAATTTTTCAGTTTAAATTATATCGTAACATTTTTTCATATTGTCACCCAAGCCCTTTCTGATTTATTCATAACATATTTTTTCCCCCTCATTTGCTTCAGGTTTTGGACAACTTGCCAGATGAATGTAGAATGAAGTCTCTCAAGGATAAACACTCACAACTTACAAAACTTGACTTCTGCTTTCATGTGCTTTTTGTGATAAAGCTATTATTATAAACCACAATTCTTCACATTTCCATGGTTACAATAACATTTACAAGGCATCTTTTCAATGTCCTTGCTTTACAGAAAATATGAGAGTGAATTGTTGTATTTACAAAAGAAGTAAACTTCTTTTGCAGCAGGGGAGGATTACGCAAGGAACGAAGAGAGAATCGGAGCAAGCAATGCATCCTCCGAGTCAGTATTATATTTAGCTCAGACCAAGCAAACAATGCAAACTGATCATGTAATAGATAAAGACAGCAGTGTTCAAGCAGTGCACATGCAGAGTACTTATGGGTATTGTTATTTGAGCAGATTAAATGTTTAGAAAATTATCTCACGAGGTTAAGCAATTAGTTTATTCCTTTCTCTCCTCGCCTATTATTTACTTTCTGCTCTCACTGGATGTTTAAAGCAGAACGCCCACTTCTCAAAGAGACTCGTAAACTTTTATATTGTGTCTTCACTTAATTAAAAGCATGTCCTTTATTGACTGTCTCTGCAGAAAGTTGACTGACATCAATTTCTTCATTTTCCAGTCAAGTGTGATGGGACTTTATGGTCCAGCTGGGTACAGTGGAAACTCTCACTCGAATGTGGGTCGTCCTTTCTATCACAGTGACATCAGTCAATAAAGCTCAGAGAAATTGAAGATCTCTTTCCTTTCCGAGGCCAAATTTTATAGGCCTTTTGATTTTGGCTATGGGGCTGTTTTTCTGTGATTTTATAACTTGTGTTCCCACATCCGGATATTCGTTGTTTTATCTTCACACAGATTGAATTGGGCGGTTGTGGTACATCAAACCAGGTCATGACACAAGGATTTTCTTTCTTTTTGTCGAGTTTGCTCCGAGCAATGAAGGGAAAACTTACTGGAATATTTATTCAATGTTTTATGGTATCTCTATGAATTGGAATTATATTCATCTGGTCGATTTTTATTAAAACATACTTATATAACCTTGAGCATTTCATGAGAGGATCCAAACTGCAACAAATGGATTTACATAAATTAATAATACACAGGGCTGCACTGAATCCCAAAAATAATCCCCTTCCTTTGGCCATCGAGTTCTTCACACAGCATTTATACTCCACACTGTGCCATAATCTCTACCCGCAGTCTTTAAAACCACACTTGCTGGTGTAGGAGTATTAAATGCTTAAAAAACAAACAAACGAGGAATTGTATCCAGAGATTCTGTAACTTCTTCTGGTTTGTACAGGTGGATAATAGGAGAGGGGGAGAGGGATGGGGGACACCTATATGACCTGCTGCATCATTTTGAGTCTTTTTGATTCAGAAACACATTCTGAGTTGTACTGAATGAAAAAGGAAAGTCTCTTCTTTGTAATAATATTATTATTAAGAATAGTGGCTGTAAAAAAAAAAAAAAACGTACTAGGAAATGGCCAGGCAATAGACATATTTTACAGAATTAGAATAGGCTAAATGCAATAATTATTTAGAACATCAGTCAGGTGATTTTATGTTTTATTAACATCTTTCCGCGGTGGAAATAGTGATTTGGCGATTACATGAGAGAGAACTCATTTCAGTAAGTTGTGCTGGATCTTTTATGGAAGAAAAATAATCACAAATGTCTTTGAAACAGAAAAAGCATGTTGAATAGCACTAACTGAAAATAATAATGCATTGCATTAACAGTGCTTGCATTTGAATGCCTTGTATTTTCAGGGCTTGCATTTTTAGTGGCTGAAATCCAACATAGTTGTGAATATTTCAATTCAAAACATTTCACACACATCTTCATGATTAAAAATTCAATAATTCATATTCACCTTCTAGAATCCACTTCCAAAAAATGCAGTCTTTTTAAAAATACGATGTATAATATTCGACAGGAAATATTCGGTCCATTTTATTCGCTTTACAAACTCGCTTCCACAAATTCGGCATTGCACATCCGGGAACTGCAGGAATAGCAGTAGAGCACAGATGCATCATCTCCAGCTGCTGTCAGTCGCTCACCAGCAGGTGGCGCAAGCGGCTGTTGATGAAAACCTAAACAACCGGTAGCGCAAGTCACTCATTCATTCATAAAAACTGATTTGCAGGAATGGAGCAAGCGGTAAGTAGAAGTTATGATAATCAGGGCCATTATGTATATGCAGAAAAGCTGATGTGTTTACAGTTGTGCTTAGTTTCCTTAACTTTGTATCATGGCTTGTGTGACAAGTTGTAGCTATTGGGGTTTCCCCTCATACTTCATACTCCAGGATTCCCCCAGGACGCATAACGTGAAAAACGCTAGTGAATTAATGCAGTGATATAAAAAGACCAAACTCGGTATACACCTTACTGATGATGCAAACTATATATAGTTATGTAGAATATGAACTGTAACTAAAGAGGAAAAGACAATCGATTCACGCGCGCTCAGTGCTGCCATTTGAACTGAGGCAGCTAGGTCGATTTGTCACACCACCTTAAAAAGCGTTTATTATTTGAGTGTCCTAATAAAATCGACATAATTTGAAATATGAGACTGTGTTTTATCAAAACTAACAACATTTATTTATAATTGCGTTTCTCCACAAACGGTTAATTGTACGGCATCAGCTATTTGCACTGTGTAAATAGCAATATATGCTATTTACACTAAGTGCAAATAACAATTAGATGCTATTTACACTAAGTGAAAATAGCATATTTTCTTAGTGATAGATGCTATTTACATTAAGTGCAAATAGCAATGGATTCTATTTACACTTAGTGTAAATAGCATATCGTTAAAAATACTGCTATTTTCTCTAAGTGCAGATAGCTATAAATTATATTTACACTATTTCAAAATAGCAAGATTTTCTGCTATTTATACTACTTATTGCAAATTGTGGCAATTATCTGCACCTCAGTATTGTAGTACATTATAAAACAGTATGCAATAATAACATATTGAGTGTAAATTATAATTTTAATTCAACTTATTAAATGGATGCCACCTTATTGGGACAATAAAGCCCTCCCTACACCCTAACCCTACCCAATACTTTATTTTCAACTTTTTGATTATTTCCTTAATTTTTATTGAAAATAAATGCATTTCCGATGTGATATAATATTTGAAAAGGGAGAACAAAAGTTCGGCAAATGGTGGGCTCGAACTCGGGTCAATCGTGTCAAAAAGCACATGCCTTACTATCTACGCCTCTGGAACTTATGTTTCATAAACGTCTTTTGTAGTGTTGACTACCCCAATCACACATTGGTGGGCGGAGTTAGTGTAAATAGCCTCAGCCAACAAGGCGGCTATTTGCACTTAGTGTAAATAGACACTCCGTAATTTGTAAATTCTGACTCAATAAGACACAACGTGCCACCTACAGTATGTGCTTACTGTGACATTTTAGAACCGAAATTTTAGTTCAATTATACTCCATCCATCAAATTAGCAATTAGCAATCCACAAACACACTGTCGTAATCTTCATAAATTCGTAATCTTCATAACTTCGTAATCTTCATAATTTCACAGTGACGCATTTTTGGTCCTAGCACATGTAAATGAGAAAAGCGGGCATTTGTTTAGTTGCTGCCACTGGCACAAACTCGCCACCCTCCAGTACTAAAATTCAGCTCTGCCTGTAGAAAACAGGATTATTGTGCATGCTATCGGCCTCTTGTGATGTAACATATGAGCCTGTGCTGATAATCAGGACCTGGGACCACGGCCTGGCTCTCTAATTGAGCCACGGATAGCAGGCTCTTTCCGTTCACAATACGAGGAACCATATCCGCCAACTCTGACTTAATCAGGTGGTGAAAAGAGAGCTGGCAGGAGGGCTCTGATTAAAATATTGTTTTTTAGCACTGCCTGGGAGAGCCAGGCTCCTTATTAAAAATTGATCCTCAAGCTGTGTCGCCTTGCGTTTCTGCCTTGCTGAAGAATTCATTACCTCTGCCACGCACCATGTCGCCTGCCTGGTATTCTTCATGTCACTGCACCCCTCCGTTACCCACACCCCCCTTTCGTTTATCAATTCTGAGATGCAAACAAACAAATATTCCAGAGGGAGGAGAGAGGAAGAGAAAGACGAGGAGGGAGGTTGAAACAAAAACACGCTGCCCCAAGGCCTTCTCAGCACGAAGTACATGACGTTTTATCACCGCCATGAAAACCAAATGCTGTTTATTCTTATTTAACCTCCTTTTATAAGTTCATCTCTTTATGCCTTATGAGTAGCCCTCTTTCTTCATTTCATTACTTCATTGCAAGTGTTGTTGTTGTTGTTGTTTTTTTGTTACCTATAGAGGAAATCTTTCATATTAGCTATAAATCAATTGATTAACTGATAGCTAATAGAAACAATCAAAATCACAAATGAGACAATTCTCTCCCTTGGACAACAATAAGATTGAATGGAGGCATTTGCTGAAGTCTCCGGTTTGTCCATTTTTTTCTCTCTCTCTTTATTGGAATCTCTTTTGAAAATTATATCATACACGACTGTTTGTACAAACTGCAAAAAAAAAAAAGTCAAAACAATATAACAATATACAAAATATTACAAAAACAATATATACTCCAATATTTCTCATTAGTTGCTCCAAGATCAAATTATTAGCTGTGCTATTTCACATTCATTTGAATGTTAGTATTAATTAAATGTTAATTTAATTTAAAACCGCCATGAAAACCAAATGCTGTTTATTCTTATTTAACCTCCTTTTATAAGTTCATCTCTTTATGCCTTATGAGTAGCCCTCTTTCTTCATTTCATTACTTCATTGCAAGTGTTGTTGTTGTTGTTGTTTTTTTGTTACCTATAGAGGAAATCTTTCATATTAGCTATAAATCAATTGATTAACTGATAGCTAATAGAAACAATCAAAATCACAAATGAGACAATTCTCTCCCTTGGACAACAATAAGATTGAATGGAGGCATTTGCTGAAGTCTCCGGTTTGTCCATTTTTTTCTCTCTCTCTTTATTGGAATCTCTTTTGAAAATTATATCATACACGACTGTTTGTACAAACTGCAAAAAAAAAAAGTCAAAACAATATAACAATATACAAAATATTACAAAAACAATATAAACTCCAATATTTCTCATTAGTTGCTCCAAGATCAAATTATTAGCTGTGCTATTTCACATTCATTTGAATGTTAGTATTAATTAAATGTTAATTTAATTTAAACTAATTAAATGTTAGTATTCTCATAAAAAGACAGACATTACAAAGGTCTCATTGTGATATATCTTAGATAACATTCATCCCATTTTTATTCCTAGAAACATCTGAGAAGAAATTGGAACATAACTTAGATTCCATTAAATCTCCTGAGCTATGAAAGAGCAGCCTCTGAGCACTATAAATGTCCCCTGGATTCTCTCATTTTCCTGTTTTTCTCTCTCCTTCTATCAGACTTTGTGCTGGGATGTTGATTAAGAACTAATGCAAATGATGGAGCCTCAGCGTCAACCGCCACAGGAAATCAATATCCCGCAAACCCCTGCTCCTTCCCCCTCATTCATCCGTACCGATAACTAGAGCCTCCTCAAACTAAACAATTAAAGACTCAACCTTAAACTCATTACCCACACCGCTGAACAAGAAAGCCTATTCCAGGATGACATTGAGTGCTGTTTGCTTCTCATTGTGAGCCTATTTGATATTCAGCGCTTGTCTGAGACCTGTTTAAATACTCAGATTAATTGTGTTCATGTCCACTTGTCTTTGCTTACACAGGTGTGCCTCCGTGATTGATTTGCTGAGAGCTTTGTATTTCGTTTCCAATAATTTAGCCAACCAATTAGAACAACCTATAAGAGTACATGTTGGTTGAATGACTGGAAGCAAAGACCTTAACTGGAGTCAGTAATGAAAGGAATTTAAAATAATCTTTACCTTAACTTTTTATTGCAGATACTTAAATGATAATGAAAATTGAATCTAGTGTTGATGTGTACACCTCGTGTCTAATAAAGTAACAATATGAGTGCACTAGTAAAAGACAACAAGGTTGCTGTTCTTAGAATGCCTATATTACTTTATGACTTTATGACTTCACAGTGAAGACTGAAGCTTCCATTCATTAGAGACACATCATTGCATGATGACATTTCCTTCTTTTCACTGGCAGGCAGTTTTAATTACCTTCTGGCACCTTTAGCGAATCTACATTGGCAATAGTGACAGTGAATCCTCTGTTAACACCCATGTCTCATCTTGTCTATCAAGATTATTACATAAAAAGACCTTTGAACCCACAGAATGGTAAAACCTTACTTTTTTGAAGTCAGTTTGCCAGTGATGCACTAGATTCATATTGCAATCTGTCTCCAAAGCTTCTCATTTTCACTCGTATGAGTCATCTGTCTGGGGTCTTATATGTGATTCTGATAAATGGGGTTTGGGTAGTCTAGAATGAAGTTTTTGGTGCACTTCTGCTGCACATTTGGTGGTTGAATTACCACCGGATCTGTTGTTCAGTATGTATCCAAGAAGTGAGTCAATAAAACCGGGATAAGTTGTTAATGCCATAATAAGGATTTTGTCATTGTGGGAATGACTCTTGCCTGTTTAAATGACATCTTCATTCATTGCTGTACAACAAAGCTCTGGAATTGGATATTTGATTAAAAAGTAGTTTTAAGTAAAAGTTGTTTATATTTAAAAAATGCAAATTGATTTTTCATTGCAGTCTCTTTCTGCTTGTATTTTGGGGTTCTGCTCTGAATAATTGAAACTTGTTACATGTGTGCATGAGACTTGCATCATGCAGTCACTTGTGCTCAGACAGCACATGAGCAGGTGGTAATCGCAACAGTGTCCATTTAGATTACAGTGTTAAACGCTGCTCTGATGGATTACATTTCATGGCCCATTTAGCTTATGGCTGGCAAGAAAATGCAAAAAGGCAAGAATTTTTCCCACATTTGCTGATCTGGCCTCATTTTAGGCATCACAAAAATAGCATTTCACAAAACTCAAGCCAATCTACCAACGGAAATACTGAAGAAGTCATTCCCAGATTTGGTCCACCTACAACCCCTAACTGTAAACATGATACCACACAAAAATTAGGTGAGCATCGGAAGCAGCAAAAAACAAAAAACAAAAAAAAACAAAGCAAAGCAATCTCCTGTAGGGTAGCGTCTGTAAATTAGCAAACTTAATGAGCCAGTGACAGCATGACGGATCTTTAGCATCTGGGCTGGGGTGACAGTGATTGATAGATGTTGGATGTCTGCGGGCTGATCTGATGACTGATTTATGCCATGCTCGGCGCTGATTACATAAATGCCATTAGAGCTCCCAATGGCAGCGCTGGAGTGCGGCGTGAGCCAGACGTGATGGAGGAGAGGACAGTGACCGACCTGACACAACTCAACCTCCCGCTAAGTGCCCCCAATCCACAGTGACTTGAGATTATTGTATCATTTTTTAAATGATTGTTTTAGTATTTGATTATCTGTCCTCTGATTTCCATCATTTTTCATTGTCTTATACAGAAAGAAAGCAGCACTCTCCGTGATAGCTTTTTATAGGACTGATATGCAAGGCAAACAATCTTTTTCCAGTCTGGGAACTCAGATGCCTGTTTCAGGTCGTAAACCTCAGCATCTAAGCATATAGGCTATGCGCTGGTAATGACATTTAAAGTAGAAGTTTGCATTTGTTTAAAATTGTAATGAAGCTAGTCATGTGATAGACTGCGAAATAAGGGAATTTTCCTCTCTTAAAAAACAAACAAATGGGAAGGCATATGAAAAAAGTAATGAAAATATAATTGAAAGAAACAACAGTTCTAAAGCAAAGAACAACTGGGTACAAAGAAATGATCTTTTCAAACTATGGGTTTTAAACTCTTTGAGCCCCCTTTATGGATAGATGTATAGAATGGAATCCCAGTAACATATTGTAAAAAAAATTTGTGTATTTTAAGCTTGACAAAAACCAAAACAACTGTCTCATACATATACAGACAGACCTGACTCTAGCAAAACACCAAAGGAAGGTAAGGTAACAATATATAGTAATGTTCATGTAATCTCTATTTACACAAACATGCACATTTATAACTAAACAAATACACAAATTAATCATAAAAACTGTTGCCAATGATGTGAACATGTGAATGAGGTACTGTATACCACTTTTTGTCTAAAATGTCCATTATAGTCAATTTTCCTGCTTAGCGCTACCGGACTCCAGTCCTGTAGGTGGCGGGAATGGACCTTTAAGTTTGGTTTGCCAACTGCCATTAAAGACAAGAAACCACAGAGGAAGAGTATGCCCGTTGTTACTGCTAGTACCTGTAAATACTGCAGTTTTCCCATTCAGAGCTGAATTGGACTCAGGTAAAACAGCTAAACCTGTATTAATTAACAAGAAGTGTGCATCACTTTGTGTGTTTAATATGCTTTGACCTGTGTGCTTATTTTCACTTAATGTAAAATATTGTTTCAAAAATGGTTGACTTAAGACCAATTACGTTGATGATTAGGTTTTTATTATTATTTCCTCGAAGGGTGGAAAGTAAACTACACTAGGTCAACCAGGCCAGAAAATCTGTAAATTCTCTATCCCTTCACATCTTCTTAGAATCTGTTTTCCACAATAGCAAACCTGCGTCACTAAATGACTCCGCTTGCTTCATAAAATATGTATGTCTGTACAGGGAGGAAAAATGCTAATAACTTTTGGTGGCCGAATTAGATTTGGGATCGGAAGCAAGGAAGGAAGAAATGCATGAAAGAATTTAGCTGTGCAACTCATAAATAGTTTACCAACCTAGTGAAGATTCATCAAGTTGCATAAGAGATAAATTATATTTTCTGGCTGTGCATTCTCACCCTCACACCGCCTTACCACCAGAGGAGTGAATTGAATAAAAGATGAGGGATGGAAATTGTGTCTGCGCCGCGATACCAAAGCTAACTGCGGTTTATACCTGCCGACGCTCGTGAAATCCCGATATCTATGATAGGCCACATTTGGAATGGGTGTCACCGATCCTATCGCCTTGCCGTGAATGAGGAAATATTGACAGCAATACAAAATGCCTTCTATGTGCACGGCAACACTATAGCATATCCTCAACCTCCAGCAAAGCTGACATCTGCTAGTTTTTGCATTCTGAAATGGAGGATGTGGAAGAAATACACCAGCAATGGTTTATCGGATCTCTATTTAACATAAGGCAGGCCGCTGATGAAATTATTTCTAGCACAAACCGAGAGACATGCCTTTTTGTTATTCTGGAGGAGTTAGAAATGGCTTTAAAAATGCAGTAAGCTGGAGACCAATTCCCTCGCTAGATGCCATTCTGTGTTCGCAGCGATGAAGGAAAACTAATTTTCTCAACAGGAGACTTTGACTTTTTGCAAAAGTTAGAGAACGTTGTGAAAAACAGATGACCTCCGCCTTAAGCATTTTCTGTTATTTTGGTGCACGCTTTACACAGCCAATAACACACCAGGTGCGTCAGTTACAAGAGTATTCCCCTCCCTGCATGTAGTTAAAATCCCAGACTTCGCTTCTCCCACAAATTTGTGCACATGCCTGCATGTTGTTTGTTGGCAACATGTCAAAAAACAACATAAAGGATGAACTTTCAGTAAATTTTACACTGATTTGCGAAGAAAACAAACAAATTCATTGTAATTCTTTCTTTAACAAATTTTTAATCAGTCCACAGAATTGCAATGCTGGAAACATTTGGTTAGATGTACATGTACTACATAGGAGGTGTTTACACAACACAATTTTTTATTAAAAGCAGAAAACTTCATGCTTTTTGGTCATTCATTTATGATGTTTTATTAACAAAGTTCGGGAGGAGGACGTTCAGATAATTAACCTAATTAACACGAGAAGAGCACAATCAGTAATCAACCCAATTAACAAGATAAGAGGTGATAAGAGATACCTCTGTTCCTTGACAGTTTTCTAGCATCCCCCCGCCAGCCCTTCTCCGCACTTACCACTATTTCTGTCCTAACCTTTGGGGGGAGCGCTCGGTGTTTGGGCAAATACCGAGCTCGGAGCCCTCTTCCCGGACAGAGGGGGAGTGCTCCGGGTTTGGGAAGAATTACTGAGCTCGGAGCCCTCTCCCCGGACAGCACGCCAAATACGCATAACCTTTACTCTGTTTATTATATGTAAGTGTGAATGCGTGAATTACTACAATTGTTGTTGTGCAAATGTAGCCTTAGATAAAGTTGCAAAAGAACAGATTTTCAATGTGTGGACATTTTATATGTTTTGTTTATAGCGCATTCATACAATGTAAAAGACCACATACTGTGTTTAGCATGCAGTGACAACTATAACAGTTTATGTCTAGTCTGTGTAGTGTGCACTTGGTTCCTTATAGGGTAAGTCATTAATAAAGCATTTGATGGGATACTAACTGTGGCCTAAGTGGACAGGAGGTGAGATGTAAAACTTCTTCAGCAATTTTTGAAGAAAACTAAATCATGAGGGGTTGAAGTCAATTGCATTTGAGTTAGTTGTGGTCTCAAGTGTCAAAAAAGATTTAGATTCTGTGTTGTCAAACAGTCATCCACTTCCCATAGCTGACTCTTTGAAAGATATCCCTGTCTTTGAAAGCATTACTCTGTTTTGCAGTGGCTAGACGTGGTATCTATTGTGACAGAGCTCTTCATTTATCCAGTCTGACACAAAGCAGTGGCTTATGCCCAATGGGAGTCCTCTGGTCTGGGAAAGCTGAGATGATTGGTTGTGTGTCATTTAGTGATCAAAGAGAAAGACACTTTTAAATCATCCTCCATTTGGCCATAGATTACTCAGCGAGGCTGCGTTCAGACAGAAAATTGAATGTAATATGTGTATGAGACTAATGGTTAAACTCTGCACAAGGCCGACCACCTCTTTTAATGCATTTAGTTTGATTAATAGCTTTATAACTATACACTACATGCCAG
This sequence comes from Sinocyclocheilus rhinocerous, assembly GCF_001515625.1. Classification (NCBI taxonomy): domain Eukaryota; kingdom Metazoa; phylum Chordata; class Actinopteri; order Cypriniformes; family Cyprinidae; genus Sinocyclocheilus; species Sinocyclocheilus rhinocerous. The sequence continues at coordinate 263,738 of NW_015662011.1, read as the reverse complement.
TCTCTGCTTCTGATCTAATTGGTTTTATTTGAAGTGGTGTGTTTTGAGTTGATGCTGCCATTAGAGTTTCGCTTGTTTTGAAATGGCAAACACAGACAAAAATAACTGCAGTGCTATTAAATACTGAAGTCCAAGGCATTCATAATATCTCCATTAATATTAGGTTAGAATAACTGTAAGCCCACACTGTTCACATATATATGTAATTTGTCTCATAAAGTGTCTGACAAGCTACAGAACATGAATGACTTGCATTAGTGCTCAACATGAACATAATTTCACATAAGCGCAGTCTGCGGTCTACAGTGTATCCATAGTCTGGGTTTCTTCCATCCGGACTGTGAATAATTTTTCATAAATGTATATAATTATAAACATATATGTACATAGAACTGTATTTTATGTTTAAAGCTGCAGTCCGTAAGTTTTGCCTCTTTGTCACCATCTCTGTTTGAAA
>NW_015662011.1:236689-263151 GCF_001515625.1 Sinocyclocheilus rhinocerous | reverse complement strand
GCACGGCTCCAGCGCGGATGAATCTAATGTTCTGAAGAGTATGTGTGGCAGTCAGTCACTGCACTGGTGTGGATATTTACTTTACTTCGCAATCACAGATTCTAGCCTATGTCTTGGAATATATGACCCAAATAAGAATTTTCACCGTATATTGTCATCTGAACAAGTAAGTAACAAGTCTGCCATGTTTGTTCTGACCAACTGAGGAAAAAATTATTACAATAAATTGCGCTACCAATGGTGATTTAATCTAAAGATCGGTTACCTCATATCACATCAAACCATGCAAATTATTATTATTGTTATACTTTATTCTCAAATTATTAATGTTAACAACGTCAGCATTGCCTATACAGTGTGTATTAGCATGTAGAGCGCTACCAATGGTGATTTAATCTAAAGATCGGTTAGCTCATATCACATCAAACCGTTCAACTTATTATTATTGTTATACTTTATTCTCAAATTATTAATGTTAACAACATCAGCATTGCCTATACAGTGTGTATTAGCATGTAGATTTCAGTTTCTGTATAGTCTAATCTCTAATTGTCATACCATTCAAATTTCATGTTAAGAAATTCTTTTAACCCAAAAAGCAAATTATGCTCCCTTCGAACTGGTTGTCTTTAAAATACAAATCTTGTGTAATCCCAGGCTATCTGTAATCAGAAGCACATTTATAAACTTCTTTATGTTTACAGACGTGACGTAATGACACAGCGCCATGCTCGAATTTCCCGTAAAAACCTACCCGTACCACTCAAATTAGAAAATATTATTATAAGATAAACGTTGTGAATCGGGCTAAAGTAAGGTGATAGTTTTGAACGCTGGCTGGTTATGTACTTGCTCAAATATTGATTTCGGATCATTTTTAACCAAAAAAAGTTACGGACTGCAGCTTTAAATAACTTCTGACTTACATCAAAGCCAGCCTGTGCACATTTTTGTGGTCTCCAGTTTACTAATTTAAATAATCTTTTGTTTCTATTTTTTATATACGTTTTTTTTAGCAAGGTACAGTACATAAGGTTATATTTGTAGCAATGCTAACTGTTTTGTTATTCTATAAAATAGCCTATGCAAAGGCATTTTAATACCAGTGGATTTCCATTGGAAAAGTAGATAATTATTTGCCCATTAGAAGTAGATTTTCACTTTTTACAGTAAATTCTTGACAAAGCAACTGTTTTGGACTATTTATTGATTGATTGTACTATATTAAATATTTTAAGATTTTATTATTTCTTCCTTTGCAAAAGTGTTGTTGCTGCCAGATTGGATAAGTATTTCTAAATTTTGCATTTCATAGTTGTTCATGCCACTAATTAGCTACTGAAATACTATAGTGTGAGTTATGATTTTTCAGTGTGGTGAAAGGTTCTGTTTTCCAGTTTTTTACTCCTGACAATACTGTACATCTTGTTTTGGCAACATGCAGCATCACCTTAAATTGATGTTTCCGCTTTGTTTTATTTTATAAAGTCCAGTGTTGTTTTGGACCCCGTTGATTTTCATTGTTTGGACAAATCATTCTTCTAAATAACTTCTTTTGTGTTCCACAGAAAACAAAAGTCATAAACTTTTGGGATGACATGACTAAATGATGACTGAATTTTCAATTTGGGTGAACTTTGGGTACATTTCTGTTTACCCATGAGCTATCTCAAAAGTTTGCCTTGTAGTGAGAAATAGCTTTGGCCCACTCATCAAATGTCTCCTGTGATACTAAAGTCATTTAGCTCGGTTACACTTTATTTCGATAGTCCACTTTAGATATTCTATTAACTATAAGTAACTTTGTAACTACATGTCAACTACATGTCAACTAATTCTCATTAATTTGCAACTACATGTCTACTAACTCTCAGAGTAGACTGTTAGGGTAGGTTTAGGGTTAGTAGAATAAGTTGACAAATAAAGTGTTAGAAGATATTAAGCAGACAGTCTACTAATACTCTACTAACTGCTAGTTGACATGTAGTTGCAAAGTTACTTACTGTTAATAGAATGTCTAAAGTGGACTATCGAAATAAAGTGTTACCTTTAGCTCTTGTTAGCTATTGTGAAGTCATATAGTTTTTTGATAAAACAAAGAGTTCCTGCACACGATTCACGTACTGTAAGGGCTTTCTAATCCCATCCCTCCCGTTCTTTCTTTTCTTTTTTTTCTCGTTTACTTTTGTGGCATCAGCCACAATTCTTAAACCTCTTCCATAGGGCCGCTCCATTCTCAGTAGCGGCAGATTTTCATTACCGAAGAAGTCAATCATCATCAAACCGCCCTCTTGCCTTTATCGCTGGAATCTATTAGAGTTAATGCTTTTAGCGGCATTAACCAGGGCCCTGCGAACCTGCGGCAACCAATAGGCGAGAACAACATCCCCTGATGACACGTCTGAGCCCTGCGCTGAAAGACCTGAATTGATAGCTCTGCAGGTAGATGAATACCAAACAGAGAAGGCCCCCGCCCCGGCTCAGGATCGGAGTCCCTTACTGCATCTTAATGGAGCCCGAGCTTCTCTGCAGAGGATGGGAGGGATTGATATGCTGCCCGACAGCACCTCACCGGCTCCCATTGTGCTATAGGCGATATAGGAAGCAGTCAGGGAATCAGAGTGGATGTTGCAGGGGTAGCTGAAGACCGATTGCTAACTCTGCCTCTGAGGTGTTGGACACACTGAAGGGCCATTGTGATGAGCTGTACTCATGCAACTAAAGCATGCCAGTGTGTTATGTGTCCTCGGGCCTCACAGTGCAAGAGAACAGCATGATGCTTTTCTCCCTTGAGTGACTGTTTAATGTTAATAAAGAACTCGGACAATGAAATAATTTTAGTCCTGTCCTGCATCATTGATTTTCCCACTGAATTCACCACTCTACCACTTTTCTGCTAATGCCTTAAAGAGGGGGCTGGAAATTCCCCGTCGTTCATGAGTAAATTGGTGCGAAAGATTGGGGTTTTGTCTCTTATGGCTTGTAATGAATCAGAAAAGAGAGTGGCCATGTTCTGATTTAGAGGGAATACACTTGTATCACTGACATTTTTACATGGACGATCATTTGTTTGTGGTAATTTAGCTGCTTGGTTCAGTTCCCTGCAAATTAAATAGTTAAAATCTAGCTAACATGTACTTGTAACTTGTAATTTATAACTTGTCACATACAAAACAGATTTGCATACAGTGTATATGTAATCCTTCAAATATTCAATTACACATTGTTTCATGTACATTAGCATTTGGGGTCAGGATGATTTAAAAAAAAAATAATAATAATTAACACTTTTATTCAGAAAGAATGCATTTAAATGATCCAAATTGTCATAGTTTCCACAGCTGCACAACTGTTTTCAGCATTGATAATAATAAGAAAATCAGCATATTCGAAAGATTTCTGAAGGATCATGTGACACTGAAGTCTGGAGTATTGGCTGCTGAAAGTTCAAATTTACCACCACAGGAATAAATTACATTTTAGAACATATTGAAATAAAAAAGTTATTTTAAATTAATATTTCACAGTATTACTGTTTTAGTGTATTTTTGATCAAATAAATGCAGCCTTGGTGAGCATAAAATACTAAAAAAAAAAAACATAAATACAAACCCCACATTTCTGAATGGTATAGAACAGACAGATAAAGACTAGCTTTTAGTGACTTTTGTTACACACCCCTAGTCTTAGTGTTTCTGAGGAGCTAATGTTTCTGCAGTATCCTCTGGGTCTTTCTCAAAGTATAAATGTGATGAAAACAGACTTTCATCAACATCCTCATTTACACATACTGATTAGGGCAGATCCAAAGCTGTACAAGTATATTTCACTTGTGTCTTGTGAATCGATACCGGGTGAATATATTGAAGCTTTTTCTTTCCTGACAGACATTCTGGGCATTCCATTTGTAATTCTTGTACATGCTCTGTAAATACTCTTCCTGAACCACAAAGATGAACTGTAATGGAGAAAGTGTCTTGTCTCTCCTTAAAAGCATTTCTCTGTCTGTTTATTGATGCTGTGGAGAGACTTGATACTCCAAGCCTTCAAAAAGGAGAGCTTATCTTTTTCAATGCTTTCCTCCAGTACATTCTTTCAAAATTACTGTAATTTCATTTTTATTTTTAAATTTGAGCTCTGTTCTTTGGTATGCAGATTAGAATCACATTACACATTTTCTAGGGATCATATTTTATATTGTTATTTTTAATCTAATCCTAAAATGTAAGTAAATTATTTCTGAGTACTGATAAGTGTGTGCGTGCTGACATTTAGATATCAGCTGTCCTTGATTAGACTGCTTATTCAGGTTCTGATCTGTCATAAAACATTTGTTTGAGCTTTAGTCGGGTATTTTAATGATGACTGGAAGTCACTTGGTTTGGTGTGTTAAGTTACTTTGAATGTCTAACGTTTGTTTTCTGATCCTCCTTCAATGTAAAACTGAAATGATCATTTTTATGCCATTTAACAAAAAAATAGTCAACCTTAACTCAGAGACTTGGCTAAAAACGTTTGCCTTATTGCACTGCAACACTATTATTAATTAGTATTAAAATGATCTTGTTTTGCGGTAAGATATTAACACTAAATTTGGTGAGATGTTTGCTTAATGTATGTAGAGGAAAAACAAAACAAAGATACCAATTAAATACAAGTGTTTTTTTTCTTTCTGCAGTGTTCACTGCAGGCTTTTTTTCTCATTTTAAAAGTTAAGATTAATAGCAAACAAACAAGGATTTTGGCAGTTAGTGTTATTATACTGCTTTTTCTTAGAGATGCTGAACATTTTCTTGATTTTTTTTCCATACACTTCAAGAATCGAGCCATAAAAGTAAAGTATTCCAACATGCTCAAATGCATTATTTAAAGGCATCAGAGATGGTGTTCACATTCACAGTGAGGTCAGGGTGAAAAATTGCTGCACAGTAATGTATTCATAGTCATATTCCCAATAAACAAATACCAAATAATCTCTCGGATAAACCTCATCATGATCTACTTCTTTAATTGACTCCCCTGAGATCAGCTGTGTTCAGTGGATTGGATCATGCAACTACATTCCGTTTTTAAGGCACCACAAATGATTAAAATATAGTTAAATTTATCAATAATTCATCAGAAAATGTCAACACAAAGCTTTGTTTGTCACAGGAAGTCACCCAGAGGTAGCTCCATCTGCGGTGTGCTGGTAAGTGGGGGTGAAGTGACGCTGTGTCTGACCTCAGATTTACCCCAGGTTCAGTGGAAGTTCAGTGGCACTTTGTCTCATCACCAGCACTAAGCCTGCAGGGCTATAACCCTCCTATGTGCGGCTGCTCAATATTACATAACGTGACGGCCCCAGGATGGCACTACTCACTGGAGTCAATTAACCACTGAAGGACATAGTAAATATTCTGTAATGCCTCTTTAAAGAGGTCTCTTTTAGTTCGGCTATTGGCAAAAAGTGATATGAAACCACAGAGAATATGCAACAATGGGGAATGTGAAGTCAGTTGTTCATGTAGAAACCAAGCATGACTTATTAAAATGACTAAATATTTCATTTGGACTTAATTTGCATTTGATTGCTCTCAGTGACATTAGGTTTATTATTTTAACATTGACTTTTAGGCTGAGATTTACCCTTGATTCTAATAAGAAAAGACACATAACTTGGCTCTACTGTTCTTTTCTGCTGAAGGTTTTGACCTTGGTTTTTGTATTTGGCAGACATTGCACACCGGCTCTGCAGGGACAGCCTGTGACCACGCTATTACCTCTGTAGTAAATTATTTAGCTACAACAGCCTTGTCTAGCCACCTACCGAAGCCCAGACGGAGAGGTGTGAACGGCTAAGCAGGTCATCACCTGCCACCAAATTGCGAATTACAAAGAATTTTTAAAGTGAGGGGGCTTATGGAATACATTTGAATGTTTTATATGATTGATATTTTTGTCAGCGTAATTAGAAACATTCAGCTGCTTGGAGGGCAATACATAAATTATTTTATGGCTTTTTCCCCCTTTGATCACTCCAGTTTGTATTAAACTCTAAATGAGATTTGCCTCAATTTACCAGCAGAACCAGAATTGTTTCATGCAACTAATAAATCAAAGAAAGTTTGACAATCTACAGACTAGATTTTTAAAATAAACTGCATTTGAAGAGCAGCATTTTACTTCTGTGGAAGACAAATCTTGTGCGTTTGAAGTTGTAGGGGTAAATCTCAAGGGACAAATACTTTGATAACTCAATGAAAGTGAAGACGTCTCCTCTAAGTCGTTATGTAGATGATCCAGTGCTAAACGGATGGCGCTAGTGTACTATATTCATGATGCAGATGTACTGTGTTTCGGCTTTAAATAATGCATCGTGAAAAGACCTGCGGAGGCAGAGTAAGTATGGTGGAATTGAAGCAATCAAACCAAGGTTAAGTGAGTTAAATGATTAGCTTCACGTTAATATCTTTTTCATATACCAACATAAAAATGGTAATTAAATCTGTGTCCTTTTATAAAATGAAGGTTTACTTCATGGTGGCGGCAGTAAAGCAAGAATGTGGGCAAGCATGTGGCCTTTTTGATTCTCCTAGTGTTCATAGGCTTTTCACTCTTGAAATAGTTAACCCTGGGGCATTCTAAACCCAGGGTTAATCATCGATATTATATACGCCACACATTTGAACCTGGGTTGATGTTTTTATTTGCATATTTGCAGTGTGATTGGATGAATGCAACATGAAGGCTCTTTGCGCATCCTCGATAAGCTGTAATATCAAGTTTTTCCTGACTTTTTGGACTATAAAGGTAAGAATAAAAGTCTCTTCCTCACTCCAATTAACATGCCTTCCGTCACCATTTGACATTTCCCCTCAAACGCTGAACAGATTAAGCAACGCGGTGTGTTTATGTTGGTGTCTGTTGCTGAGCATCTAGCCGTAACATTAAAACACCATCGTTGCAAACAGTACATGTTTGAGAACCCTGAATAAAAAGTGGTGCTAACTCCGCTTCTAAATTACAAGTGTGAAACGTTCTTTTACCTGGGGTTTAGAACGACGATAACCCGGGGTTAGCAGTGTGAAAAGCCATAGTCAAGTCACATTTATATAGCACTTTATAAAATACATATTCGTTCAAATAAGCTATAGCCTAAGAGCCCTGAGAGAATTGTATGTTTTATATGAGAACTCATCTTCTGTTGTAGTAACATAATGTTTTACACTGCCTTCAGCTTAGTAATTGAGCTGACAATCAACAACATGTACAACAAACTAGCCTGCACTTCACCAGTGCCAATACACACTTTGAATACAGACAGAAACAAATGGACGAATATTGTTGTAAAGTATTGGACATAAAATATCAATTGGCGTAATATCTATTGGAGACCTAACCATAATATGTTGGCAGGCATCTCATTTTATTTCTTATTCATAGTTTTGTAAAGGCATTGAGTGCATGCAGAGTGTGGGAGACATCAATATTCTTTGCTAAAGGAATTTTCAGGGTTATTTTCAACGGCACAAACAGTATTTCTGTATTATTTATAACCTTTGAAGGGTTCTTTCAGCATAGACTGTGAAGGTTTAGGGTATTTAGATTGTTTTAGTGAATAGTAACTATTTTACAGTTGTAAAGTATAATGGGAGAAAACATCAGCCTAAAATTGCACCCTTCCCAAAAATGAAAACAGTATAATTGTATCATTGTTGTTTAATTGTATCATTCCAAACCTGTGAAAGTGTTTAAGTGTCCACTGAGGTTCAGTGTTGTTCAATCTGTATTGGATCTTCTTTTGTGTGCAGGTTTTGTTTTTTTTCCAATTTGTAAATCTTTTAGAAGTTACGAGGGTGAGTTTTTGGCTTCTTGGAAGCTTTTGAAGAATCTTGAATGCTCTAAAAGCAGTATCATTGCAAAGTTTATTGTCTTTGGAACCGAAATAACACAATATTGTATAGACATTTTTTTTTCTGCTTCATAATAAATTATATGCTTATTGTCCATGTGCCTGGCACATCTGTTTGGCACGAAGCAATTTTAGGTAGGGAATAAGGAGTTTCTTCATATGACACATCCAGAAGGTCTTGATAAGCAGATACTTGAAGCGGTCAATCAAACTGTTCGTCTCTCTCCTACTCTCTCTCTTTTTCCATCTGCAACGGCCTCACTGATGTTCCTCCCTGCTGTCAGCTCCTTTAACCCCTCCATCTTTAGCAGAAATGTTCTGTCACTGCCCTCACAAGAGGAACAAGCCATATGACAGGGTGATTTTATGGAGGGAAATTGTAAGGAAACTGTCTGTCATACAATGTGGGTGTTTTTTTCATGCCTCATTTTTCTTTCTGGACACCATAAGTGATGACAGTTATTACCATGGCAGCAGTTTCAATGTCGAAAAATAACAGTGCTTGTTTCAGCTTGAAAAACAACTGCTATAAACATCACTTATTATCTCTCACATATCCTGTTTGTGCATGCATTTTTGGGGGCAAGGTCAAATTGAATGAAAATGAATGATCTGTATTTTTGTGCTACATATTTTCAGTACAATTATCTATTGTGAGCATTATTAAAACAAAATACTGTACATTTCTCATGTGCTTTACCATACTGTAATTTCTTACAATAACCACAATTCTTCAAAATGCCACTTTTTATGTTCTACAGGCAAAGGTTGTACAGGTTTGGAGCAACAAGAAGGTGAGAAAATTTATGACAGAATTCCGCTTTTGATTTCATTTTCAAACTTTGCCTTTAAGACCAGCTTTTAGAAAATGTAGAATATCTCTATCTCTTTTAAAATGATTTCTTTTTTAATTCTTCATTTTTTTTCCCATTGGCAAATATATATTTTTCCTATGATTGTCTTTACAAAATTTATTTAGGTTTATGCTTAAAACGAGACCCGAAATGCCAGTGGTGTAAGACATGAAATTAATTATTTTAATTATTATTATTATTACATTTATTTGACCTTTTGAAGTAGAGATATGTCGTTTTGAGGAATTTAAGGTATTCTCTGAAAACAAATTTTATAATCTGGAAGTAAATTTTGGGACTGAATATATCTTGTTTTAAGGATATTTATATGTTATACCTGGAAAAATAGAAAGAAAAAAAAAACACTGATTACAGAAAATAAGTTTTGCAGTATGGCTGAAGACAGTGAACAGTCAGGTTCATATTGTTTTGTTGTCTTTCAGACTGAAGCATTTGAAGTTTATGGTGTTGTGGACGCAGGTGTTGCACCTATATTGCTTTCTTAATTGAGGTTGATAAAGGAATGAATGTCCATCACTCACTCTCCACAGATTTATTATGACATAAAGTACAACGGTTGGTGCTGTGCACATCCACACAGATCATGGTAAAAACCTAAGGGGGTGGAGTCAATTTCACGCTTTAAAGATCCCTAATAAAAAGAAACGGCACTGGTAAAACATATTATATAATATAATGAAATATTAGCAGTATATACTAGCATTCAAAAGCTTGGGGTTGGTAAGATTTTTTGTAATGCTTTTGAAAGATGTTTCTTATACTCAACAAGGCTGCATTTATTAAAAAACAGTAATACTGTGAAATATTGTTATAATTGAAAATAACACTTTTCTATTTTATTTATTTATTTTTGGTGAATTTTCAGCAGGTATTTCAATTTTTATTCTTCTGTGTCACATTATTCTACATGAATCATTTTAATATAGTGATTAAATATTTGAAATATTTCTTACTGTTGAAAAGAGTTGTGTTGCTCAATATATTTTTTTTCCAGGATTCTTTGATACAAAGAAAGTGCATTTGAAATACAAATCTGTCTTTATTATAGATGTCTTTGCACCTCAATTTTGATCAATTTATTGCGTCCTTGCTCAGTAAAAGTATTCACAGACAAAAAAATAATTCTGTCCCCAAACCTTTGAATAGTAGTGTATAGCATGTTTTCACAAAAATTAGTCAGAATGCACAACTGCTTTTAAATGGCCGTCAGTGTACGATGTAGTTAGTTAGGGCATCTACTAACAGGGGCTAACGGCGTCATGCTAACCAGTCAAACTTTGACTCCATGGTTGGCACAGCAAAATTAGAGTCAATAAGCGCTTGCCCTTGGAGTCTTTCTGATGGACAACCATGCTGTGATGACAACTTGTGTGCTTTGTCAATATATCACCAAGAACAATCTCCCGGTCTCTTATAACCAGCCCTCTGGTGCTCATTTTGTCCACAGCTGCCTGCCTGTTCACCAGCAATCAGTCAGTTCCAAAGAGTCTGGCATTGAGTAAGTGGCGCCAACTGCCCGAACAGTGTGTTTGTTTCATTTCATTCCGTTTTTGGGTTTTGGATCCTGCCCTCCATGAGCTGCTCATTGCGTCCGATGAGCCTAAATGAAGGTGTCGGAATGAGTAATGCATGTTGACAGTTGAAAGTGGCGAAACAGCACTAAGATCTTGTCTATCCATCCTTCTATCTCTCTGAACAAGTACAGCAGGACAAGTGTATAGACGCAAGGCAACGTTATCCAAATTTCTTGAGGAAGGAGGAAGCTGGAGAAGGAATATAAGAGAGGAAGGGAGGGACATCTGTCCTTGAGTGTCACAGCAGAGGTCAGAGTTTGCTCCATGCACATAAGTGGCAGAAAGCAGGGAGAGAGAGATTGTAAAGAGAGTTAATTTGGTCTATAGATCATTGTCGCTGTCCCCTGTTGCAGTGCAGTGAAGGTGTGAGCATTGAGCAGCATGCAGGAAATTACCATGCATGAGCTGTGTGCGAACATGTGTGTGTGCACTGCTTAAGAGTAATCTGTCACCCTGATATGCCATTTAAGGGGAAACAGGAGAGTATTTTATTATTCCTTCAATGAGCTCCCTTTGTTCCGTGGTGCACCAAGCGTGCAGCATGCTATATATTAGCCCTCGCTCATTTTGTGACCTTTAGGAAATAAATCAGTGGTTTTATTTTGCAGGTATTTTATTTGTGAGGGTTTCCAGCTGAGGATACTAGTTTCTACACTGAAAAAAATGTGGCATAGAAACAATTTTAGCTCAGAAACTGCTAGTAGGCTTAATTTCACAATAACAAAGAAATTGCAAGTAACCCACTGAACCCACTTATGTACTCCAATAATCTTTTATTTCATCGAAACGTCGAAAATTCATTTTACACAGTTTAGCTTTCAAAGCTGTTTTTAAACAAAATGGGTTATTTTACACTTTTTTTATTGTGAGATAAACATACATATATTTCTTTGTTATATTCACTCAGTCATGCCGAGTAAATCGAGCAAATTCAACCTACATCTACTCGTATTCACTCTACTTAAATGAAATGTATACATGAGATTGTGGATACACTATAATCTCCTACCACTGTTTAATGTTTATTTAAAAGCATTTTACTAAAAATGCAGATATAGCAGCATGATTTACTGCAAGATTAGCTTCTTTTAGACTTACTGATGCTCAGATACTGATGAAACTGGAATTTTTGCTTCTGTAAACTGTACCTTACATTTGCATGTATGCATTTAGCATAAGATTTGCATTAGTTATTAGCAGAGCTTGGGTAGATTACTTTCAAATTGTAGTTGTAATCCATTACACATTTTACAGTAGGTAATATAATCAGACTACTTTTAGATTACTTTTAACATAACTTGTTTATCACATTGATTTAAATAGGATAATATTAGGGCTGTGAATCTTTGGGTAGACAGCGAATCGATTCACTTCACGATTCATAGGTTTTCGATTCGATTCAAGAACGATTTTTGCAAATTAAGAACAATTCGATTCGATTCACAATTAAATTCGATTCGATTCAATTCAATTAATTTTGTTTTGGTGATTTCAAATATCAACATTGGCTACCAGAAATCGCTTACTCTGCCTTTAAGAAAGGAAAATTGTAAACGCAACAATGTAACCAAATGTAACTGCTATTAATTAACAACAAGAACCACAGCTTGTTTAGGCCCACATAATTAAATTTTCATGTGCAAAGCTGTGGCCACTCCCCCAATCACAACATGCACAGGACCTTTATTGGCACTGTGATTTAAACATATAAAACCACTTGTTATTTTGTTGAATGAATAGCATGATTAAAATTAATCGAATAAGCAAAATATGATAACATAAGATTAATTTGAAGCCAGATTATTTTTTCTCTAGTGCACTGTCTGTTGTTCACATGTGAGGCAGTGGTTGGTTTTTTTGCAGTGAGAGTGAAGGGTGGTGCTGTATGACGCTGAAGACAGATTGAGGCTGTGACACCTGTCAGGCACGTCTGCCTGAGCCTGCCCTCATTCACAGAACACTTCAGATTACAACGGTGTGTCTGGTAAAAAGAAAATGGGGTGAAGATCTTTTCGTGTACTGATGTAAATTATCAACCATCAAGTTTTTTGTAGTAAGACGGGTACATTCAGCATTATTCATTTGGTATTTTACGGTCACATTTGGTATTTCATATGTAAAGCATCTTTTGAGTGATTTTTGTTATATTTAATGGAATTTTGTAGCATTCTCTGCCATTGTTATTAATTAAAATGATTTTTCATGTTTTATTATTATATCCTATTGCTTTGACCACTACTCATACATCACACATTTTTTGACAGGAAGTGAAATTGAAACTGTGTTTACACTCAAGAGAGTGACACAACAAAGCTAGAACACCCAGGTTATACAAACACAATACGGTAAAAAGCTATTATGTTATGCATAAAACAACTGAGAGGATTGTATCCCCAATTTCTGCTTATCATAATATACCCAGATGTTTTTCAATTGTATTTCTGATTATTCTAAAAAGGTAATTACTATAATACAAATATCTATATTTGTATATCATATTATTTAAATCAGCATGATTTCAAGTTGGCACACCAAATAATACCACTATGTATAAAATACTTGATCATTGAATTAATATAAAACAATTTTTTCCACATTAAGGTAATTAGATTTTTTTTTTCTCTTTGCTTAATCATAATTAGAAGTGTGGAGGGGGGTTGTAATTGTCATAATAAATAATTCTGTCATAAATAAATGACCCCAATAAATGTTCATGGCCCCCAGAATATTTGTTGTATGAATATCTGAGCATGCAATATGTCAAAAGAAAGAAACAAGCCTCTCCTTTTAAACAACAACAACAACAAAACATTTTATTCTAGCTTTATGCATTCTTTTTTTTTTTCATTAACACTTGGACGTGGGCAAGTTTAACAACATCAATGAAAAGCAGTATTTTTAACAAAAAACTGAGAAAATTGTTTTTGTGAAAGACTACAGATTATATTCAGAACCATGATTAAAATACACTTCCTGGGTTGACATTTCATTCCATAATGTTTATATGCTGTTAAATGTTCAATGATTTCGCTATTTTACATATCCATCTGCTTATGCAATCAGTTGTTTGTGCTTCTTCTCCTGAGTTCTGATCTGGAGATTCTGTTCACTTTTAGAAGATGCGTAAATGCATCCCCTACCATGTGACAGTGAAAACACAGAAAGCTGGAAAATTCCATCAGTGGCGGGGAAAGAGTTAAAATAGGCTTAGTGTTTTTTTTTTAAGCAAATAAAATTTCATATTCCTTTTTTAAGAAGTGAAACAGGGTCAGTTACCAGTCTCTTACTGGTCTGAGTAAGTGAGAGGCCCTAAGCATTAAATCACCACTGTATAAGAAAAATCACATATTTTACATGAGAGAAAACACAGTCACCTCAGGTTATAATATTTGAATGCTATTTCAGGCAATTATCGTCCAGGTGTGACACCCTTTGGAAACCTCTGCCCGAGACCTCATCCATTCCTATGGTAATGAAACCCAATCAGGTTTCCATTGTGCACAGCACTTCCACTGACCTCACAGAGTCCCTTGGAGTTTGTCTCCAAACTTTTTTCTCTAAGTAATTACAACTGTCACTTCCACAAAAATACTTCAGCAAGCCTGCCCAAATGTGTGATTGTGAGCAGGAAATGCACACTTCATTAAAACCCCCCTCTGCAAAATGTCACAGTAGATATTAGCCCCCTTAACTTTTGGGAGGTAATAGTCATGTGTTGCCTGTGTAACCTCACTAATCAAGGCACAGTGTTCTGCCCTTTCAACCCCTTCCTAGTCTGAAAAAAAAATGTTTCAGAAAAAAAAGTCCCTGACCTTTTTAATAATCGTTTCATTTGTATTCAGGTTTCACTAACAGGCCTTTCAGTTTCAAGTATGATTCTGCTTCTCTCTTACTCCCTCTCCTCTGTGGACTCGAACAGTTTGACTGGCAGCATAAAAAAAAGTGTCTCATTAAAATCCATGTAATATTGTGTTCAGTGTAACAGCAAGTGCTTGTAATCATATGCTAATGAGAATGAAAATGTGCACAAGATATTGATCAGTTGTTTGTTTGTGTTCTTTTGTTGTAATTGTAAAACCTGCAACATTCTTATATTGTATTATATAGTAGGTTTTCATTTTTGGATTGTGAAAAGGATTTAAACATTTCTTTCTTTCTTTCTTTCTTTCTTTCAAACTTTCTTTCTTTCAAACTCTCTTTCAACATTTTTTTTCAAACCCTCTTTCTTTCAATCACTCATTCTTTCAACCCCTAACTAACTTTCTTTCTTAAAACACCTCACAAAAAGTGCACACACACATATACACACGTTGAGTTTCCATGTTTTATGGGGATATTCCATAGATGTAAGGCTTTTTATAATGTACAAACTGTTTTCTTTCCCCTTACCCTAACCATACCCCCAAACCCTTCCCTCACACAAAACTTTATATTTTAGATTTCTAAAACAGATCATTCTGTATGATTTATAACCCTTTTTCATCAAAGGGACCAAAAAAAAAAAAAAAGTCCCACAAGGTCCAAATTTACTGGAATTACTGTCCTTGTGGGGGCGTTTAGCGAATAGTTTGGTGAAACTATTAACTTTGCAGAATTACCACCCATAGAAACCAGTTGAAATATTATGAAGAGATATTTGTGTACATTTTCTATAGGAACAAAACATTATAATTGGCCATATAGCCAGCCAGAAGTTTGTGTGATGCTGAACAGTTCCAGTAAATTCCAACAGATTGTAGTAGTATATTGCATCCTCTACAATCTAGTATTTAGGAGCATCTGTGAAAAAAATTGGCGCAAGTTTACACATTGATTGATTAGCATAATTAATTTAGTTAGTAAGTGACACTGTCAGTGAGTACAACTAATTCTTAGTGAATTTTGTTGGCGCCGACTGCTTTGTTGGGCAGCGCGCCAACATATAGCACCGTTGCGCTACAGGGCGTCCCGAGTTCGAATCCCAACTCGAGGACCTTTCCTGATCCCACTCTCCTATCTCTCTCCTGCTTTGCTTCCTGTGAGTTCTGATCTATCCTGTCATAAAGGCAAAAATATAAATCTTTAAAAAAAATTCTTAGTGAATTTCATATAAGTTTTATGGAAATAAAAATATAGCTGTCTAGTAAAACTCTTTTTAACATGTTACCCACTACTCTTTTTGACCTGTGTTTCTATTTATTGGGTTGTTCTGTTATTAACAATACACTAGGGACTTTAATTGAAGGAGCGCTATAGAAGCACATTCTGTTGTGATTGCAGTGCAATGTGGGCAGCTGCACAAGTGCTCTTATCCTGTTCCCTTTAGTCATCATCTCCATGGTGAGGCACATCTCAGGAAAAAGTCATCAGAAAGAGTAAATACTTCAAAACTGAAAGAACCCTTTTACAATGTCTCTCTCTTTCTCTTGCAAATTCACTTGTATGTTTTAGCTGTTGTTGACCCTGCTTCAGCAGATTGCTACCAAAAAAAACTAGTTTCTTAAATATTTATTCTTCAGTCCTACAGAAAGACTGAAATGGTTCAGAGCACAAGGACAGTTAAAAGCATCCAATAGCAGACAGGGGTAGAAGTGGCTTGCTCAGGGGCATAGTTACAGTGATGATAATCTGGAATGGTAGCCTGGCTCTTCAAGGTTCAAATTAAGTTTTTCGCCTGTCACCGTCTAGTTAGGAATAAAAATATATGTATATATTTTCAAAGTTTCCAAGTTTTGTTCAAAACTTTAACTGTTTCTTAGTTGCTGATGCTGGCAGAATATCTCTGAAACTTTGGATGAAACTGCCTTCTGTTCAACGGAAATCTTAGTGATCGCTAATGGAGCAGCTACAGGATTCTGGAGAACTCTATACAGAGGAAGGAGGTCTAATATACCTAGAGAGAGTTTTCATTGTTAGCATTCCCATTAATCTCAATGGTCGTTGCGCTACTGGTGCGTGCAGCCCAGAAGTATGCGACCTGGATGTTGCCATCTTTGCTTTATAGACTCTCACACGTTCAATGCTCTGCTACTTTTGGCCATCCATGCAGCATTTACCAGCAGGGCCAAATTCTGATCCAGAGCGTGGGTAGAGGATGAGGTAACCTAATAGCTTTTATGGTGTGTATTTTTTAATGTTGAAACACATTTTCCTATCCTAATGGAGTGGGTTTGGGCAGAAGATCTCAGCTATTTGGGAACCTATTTGTTTCTGTTTTGTATTGTGTTGGTATAATGGCACAGTGATTAAAAACTTCATCTTCAAAGTTGCAAAGACTCCACAAGAGCTGTTGTAATTACGAGTCATTTAGCAACGCTTTCATCCAAAGTCATTTAGAGTAAATTTATTAAAGGGACAGTCCCTCTGGAGCAACCCGGGTCAAGTGTCTTGCCCAGGGGCGCAGTGGTGATAGCTCATGGATCATACCTTGTCACTTGAACCTATACAGGATGATTTCATTAGTAATCATTGGTGTTCATACTTCATACATAATATGGTAGACACTGAAATCTACATTTATTAAATTGTTGACAGTATATAAAACAATTTTTTCAAATATTAAAAACTTGCACGGTTTTATGTATGAACAAATGTGTACAATGTCTTATGATAATTGAATATTGAATTAAATAGGAGCTCCAATAAATAAATAAATACTGGTAAAATATAAATTGATAAATTCTATAAATATAAATCTAACCTTTCAATTACCAGTCTAGGTAGTTAACCGCTGTGCTACATCACCCCGAACAGTATAGCTGTAATATACAACTGTGCCTTTGAAACAGATTAATAACGAGTAAACAAACAGAGAGGACTGAAATTGTGTTTTTGTGTAAGAATCAAAAGCAGCACATTTGGACAAATAAGCATAAAAACAGTTTGGTCTACATTTTACAGTCAATTTATTATCAGTTTACAGGTCATGGCATCTAAAATTGTGTCTCACATTGCCTAAAGCAAAGCCTCCACTGTCAAAAGTGTTTCACAAACAGAGATATTAAATAGTGCTTATCTCCCTCTTGGGTGTGTAATGTTTGCACCTAGTATTACAGCCCACGGCTCTGTGTCTCTCTAAATTCAGACCTACCTATCCTAGTTGCTGGCCTCAGCCAGGCAAAGGGGCTTTAATTACAAATGTATCTTTTGCGCTGGGCGGCTGGCTAATTGTTCTGAATTCCCTCCGGTGTCATTCTCTCTTCGCCCCACCAGTGGCCTGACTCACAGCCTCTAATTGTCATGTACACACTCCAGCACACTAGATTTAGTGCTGCACTGCCCTTAATTTAATTGGAAAGCACAGAACAGTGTGAGCAAGAAAAGGAGAAAAGAAAGAAATAAAAATGGAAGCAATCTTTCTTCAACGGGCAGTAAAAGGGCTGCAGGTATGAATTATTCATCCACTTGATGGATGGGTCTGCAAATAAAAATGTTGAGTGGGTCGCCGACTGTTAAGTGAGCTTTGCATACTGTCACCCTGTTCTTTTCCCTGCCATCTGACTGAGGAAGACAACACGCACTGTTCATTATGATACGACGTCACCACGCAATTAATGTAATGCATTGCTTTATAATAGCCGAGTCTAAATGTGTCACAATAACCATCGTGTTCTGTGTGCCTTCAGTCTTTAAATGAATTAAAAGAAATGCCAATCACAGGATGCGGTTTTGCTCTTGGGAATGTTTCGGCAGAAATGTTCGCTCACAGATGCTATAATATCACACGTCGGCATTTCATGCACCTGGACCTAACAGAGTGTTTTCAGCTGCTCTGCAGTTGGCTACAAATGACAGCGCTTCATAAATCTTGATCATCAGTTTCATAAAGTTAAGTGACAGATGATTACAGTTGATCATAAGCAACCCAAAAGCCATTAAGATTTTCTGCAACCCTCTCCCTTTTTTGTATGTAAAATTGATCTATTTTTGTAATCCAAGCCCAATTGGTTCATGATTTCCTGACTATCTAAAATCTTGCCCAGATAATAAGCTTTCAAGGGAGTAAAAATAGATGATGCTTAACAACACAGCTCTGGGTTGGTCATGATGACAACTACAAGACTTAAGTGGATGTTTAACACAAGGTCTATAAAGCCTGGAGGAGCACACTACAGTATAAGTTAGCATTTCTGTTTATCTTAAAAGCAGTTGTTCGGCTATTGTAGACCCCTGGAAGTATGAAATTTGAAACCTGCTATCTTCGTGCAAAGGCACTCAGTTCTTGAGTAAATGCGATGTTATTAATGGCATCACGACAGTGCTGATAGCACTGCAAGAACTTGAACAAATGCAAATCCTTTACTAGCCCTGATTAAAAAATCAGCATATGCTGGTTAGGTAAGTTTTGAAGCATGGCAGCTGGTTTAAGTTGGTCCTCAGCTGGTTATAAGCTGGTTATGAATTGGTCCTGAGCAGGAGCTAGTTGCTTAGGACCAGCACATGACCAACTAAGAACTAGCTTAAAGGGGTTATATGATGTTGCTAAAAATAACATTATTTGGTGTATTTGGTGTAATGAAATGTTTATGTGGTTTAAGGTTAAAAAAACACATTATTTTCCACATACTGTACATTATTGTTTCTCCTCTATGCCCCGCCTTTCTGAAACGCGTCGATTTTTACAAAAGCTCATCAGTCTGAAAAGCGAAGTGTGCTGTGATTGGCCAGGCTTTTGGAAGGCCAAACAAAGTAGTTTCGCTTTCACAATGAAACACATAGCATCACACACGGCGGGCTTGAGTGAGCGGCGGCCGGGGGATTTGACGAAGGAGCAGCCGGCGGACTTGCGGCAACCACATGTGACGACAAAAGTTACGCCTTCTTTCTTTGCGTGAACATTTGGGCGGTGTTATTCAAATCTTCCCACATAGTGACGTAGACATGTGGGGGCGTGTTAGAACGAGCCGTTTTAGGGGGGTGTGGTTGACTCTTAACTTTTGGTTACCATTGTTTTTCTTTCTCTCTCTCTCTCTCTGCAGTTGTATGGACAAAAACACTGCAAATTTCTCAGAATGTAGTCTTTTATGTTACACAGACCAAAGCAAGTCATACAGATTTGGAACGACATGAGGGTCAGTAAATAACAAAGGGAGAGCTATTCCTTTAAGTATTTGTGAGATGGGAGAGTGATTTTACTGCCAAACGATCAAATGTGAGGCATATTAACATACGAATCAATAGACTGATTACCTGATTGATTGATTGATCAGTGGATAGATAACTAGACAAAGATAAATGAAGGGTTTAAAAAAAGCAATAAATCAGCTTGAGCTTATTTTGACTTTTGAAAGCATCAAAGTATTCTGTGCTGTAGGCCTAATGTGAGATAGTTGGCATGTGGTCAAAAGGACTCTGAGTAGGTGTTTTCTGTCCTTATAATATCTCAGGTTCTCTCCTTGTGTGTCTCTTCAGTGTTTAATAACACATTTTTCTCTGCTCTGCTCCCTGTAATCTTCCTCGGGTACCTCATCAAACGGGTGGGCCGCACGATTATTCTCATCATGGTTAAAGACGTGATCATACATCTGTTATATTTTACCCTCGCATTTCTCTATCCAATTATTATCCCGACCCTCAGCCCACAATCTGCTGAAGGGACTCTTTAATGTCAGATATTCACATATCCTCACGTATTATTTTTATCCTTGCAATCGCAAATCACTATTCTTTACAATGAACGCTACAGCCAGCGTTCAAAGCAAAAATGTCAGGCATTAATTTTCTATCGGAAGCGGAACATTTTTCTTTGCTAACAGATCCAGTTGGTGTGTCACGGACAGGAGTGAGCAACTCCGTGTGATTTGAGATATAATTGCTCTCTCGCTGAGCCGAGTTTTCGCTTTATTGGATGCTGTGCATTCAATAACCGAAGTTTAATTAGTCTTTATGCCAGCGATTAAAGAAAATAAACAAAGACTCAACTGGCATAAAGCGTTTCCCTCACTCTGTTTGCAGTAAAAACCTCCATTTGACCTGAAGTTCATGCGGATAATTTTGGGCAAAACTTGAGAGAAGCGTTTATTAATGTTTTGCGCCTCCCCAAATACAGAGGCCTCATGTAGGGCTGGGGGTATTTGCATTTGTTTGTCAATTAAAAAGACAGAAGGAGTGCGTTAGCCCAGATTGCGGATGAAGCTGCTGTTCTGTGTGATATTTACAGAGGCTTGAAAATCAGCAGTTGATTAACTTACCAATGATCCACGGGAGATGAGGTGTGCCCGTGTTCTCATTACTACATGGATTAATTAACGTTAATGGGCTAATTATCTCAGCCAAGACAGATATTAGACAGGATATCATGAAAAATACCTCGTGCTACAACAAAGCATCAAGGTGACCTGTCTTTTTATTTTTCAGCCATGATTTAGGATGATTTAAGACAAACAACATTAAGAACTGACCGCTTCAAGGCGGCCTGGAGCAAACTGAACTGCTGATTGAATCCAGAGCCAAAGGACATTAAAAGAATCAAGACCTGCTTGTGTTTGATGGAAGGCAAAAGAGACAGACGCAGCTGTACGTCTACGAGCTAAAGCTCATCACCCTCAACAACAGGCATCAGACTCTCTTCAGGCTATGAGAGCGAGCTGTTTGTGGAATTGCACCAGCCAATCACAGATGCTACATCACTTCCAGGTGAGGCCAGATTGTTCTGTGAAACAGCTGATGGGATCAAGGCTTGAGTGGGAAAAAGAGCCAAGCAAATCTCTCACGGTTATAAATTACAAGGCCTATTCGTTCTTAAGCGCTTTACGTGTTCAGGATTTTTTTTTTCTATACTCAAATCTTCTTTGCTATCTTCCAAAACCTAGTGAACTGCCTCACTGCCCACATAGGCACCATCACAACCATGATGGAACCTTATAAATAGCCAGTTTTTACATGGTTTAATAGTTTTAGCATGTTGCTAAGCGAATGGCATGCTACACATTATGGTGCTCATGTTTTATGGAATTGCCTTCTTCTTTATGCAATGCAGTCTTAGAATTTGGATAAAACTGGGTATTTTAAGGCAACATGATTGAGCTGTCAACCTTTTGGAACAGCTTTTGCATTAGGAATGCACTGTTTATTTATTATTATTTTTTGGTGTAGAGCTGCCATACTATGATTTAAAAGTGTTCATTCGTAAATCTGCAAGCAGTTTTTTAAAACTTTGTCACAGCAGAAGCTATATAAAAGTACAGTCTGTTTAATATATTGAACCTAAGCATCAAACATTTCAGTGAACAAACAACTTCAGGAAATGCAGGTTATGTGACCCAGGATGTTAAGAAAGTACAATATACACTGAACAAAATTATAAACGCAACGCTTTTGTTTTTGCCCCCATTTTTCATGAGCTGAACTCAAAGATCTAAGACTTTTTCTAATAGGCCTTTTGTGTACATAGAAAAAGTCTTAGATCTTTGAGTTCAGCTCATGAAAAATGGGGGCAAAAACAAAAGTGTTGCGTTTATAATTTTGTTCAGTGTATTAAACAGAATATACAGTATTTCCATGCCTCAGAGCCTCAGTTTTATTCATGTCAAACTAAATATGGTATCCTCTCTGGCTAAAATATATATTTTTTTGATCATTCATACATTTTCAACTGTAAGGAATGTTACTGGGAAAGAAAGGAAGTTTGGGATGTTGGCACAAACTTTGAATTTGTCTTCACCTGAAAATGTTGTCTTCACTTTGATTTTTTCCTATACGTTATTGTAGGTGAAATATTATTTTTAGATACCGTGGCATCTATTATTGATACTCTGAATTTGCTGCATATCCAACCACAAGGCCGCCCCATTTTTCTCCTCCTGGCCTACTTGTCTGAGTCCTCAAGGGCAGCAGTGATCTGGGAGATGTACTATATTTAGTGGGGAGCTTCTGAGCCCTGAAGGATGCTGGGTGAATGTGTAGGTCTTCTTGTCTGTACACACACACCTGCATTCATTGGCTGTGAAGCTGCTGTGATCCATCAAACAAACCATCACTAGTAATGGATTATTAAAACAGTCTTTTCGTCATAGAATAAAACCTTTTACTTTTATAAACCTTTTATTTTAAAATAAAACCTTTTATGCCGGTCTCGCCTTCAAGAGGAAAGTATAGAGGAACATTTGTTTAAGAGCCGCTTTGACCCATATCCCAATTGCACATTTGATATGAGTAAATCCTGTTATACAGAACCTTTTGAATCATATAGCTTTAAAAAAATATATTTTTGTGTTGTACTTTAAGAAAGCGTTTCCTTAAAAGGGCATACCAGACTTTCAGAAATATTGAGCTCTGATCAAGCTCATTTTAATTGAAATCATGACAATTTGGTACGGAATAAAATAATGTTCTTTTTAGCAACATCATATGACCCCTTTAACCATACAAAACCATGGTTTTCAATTATTGTGAAAATTTATGATAAAATATTACATTTTATAGTTAGATAGGACATAATAAGGAACGCATTTGCTATTATTTGGCCTTTAATAGTGTTTACTTGTTTGATCTGGTTTTTGCCGCAAGCCCGCCGGCCGCTCCTTCGTCGAATTCGCCGGCCGCCGCTCACTCTAGCCGCCGGTCTCCGCTTACTCTAGTCGCCGGCCGCAGCTCACTCTAGCCCGCAGGCCTCCACTCACTCAAGGTCGTCGTGTATGACTACTTGTAGGTGTAGGTTACCTCTTTTTGACCAATGTCTTTTGGAATGTCCTCTCTGTGTGGGCCTGCTTTCATAAACACCATTAAGCACCATAACTTCTTTATGCGTTTCCCTCGGCCCACCTTAATTTACGGTTGCAGCCACTCTCGCCTTCATGTTAATTTGTGTGTTGGGTCCTTTGAGCTTTGTGATGAGCTGGTGTTAATCACACAGCTCACACCACAACTGTGTCCACAGCCCCTCGGAGAACGCCATTGATCAGAGCGTAATGACTTCACAAGCCTGTGATCCCAACAATTCAAGACACCAGCTTGCCCGAGGACAAGGGCGCAGCCCCGAACATCCCATAATTACCCTGGGGAAGACAAAAATGCAGAGAGAACAGGAAATCTTGTGGCAGAAATACACAGAACACTCAATCTTACATCTTACCGGTTGCTGCATGGGGCATTACGGCAGGAGTCTAATGAAGGCCTTGTTTGTAGATGCAAATTAAAAAGAAACAGACGGGGAAAGAAGGCCAGCTTTGATTTGCTGTTTGTTTTCCTACTCAAATGACCCAAACCTCTTCCTCGCGGGGCCGTGATTATGTTGTGGCTTGCCCCGCTGTGTATGGGGGCCCAATCAGTGGGTGATAGGCCTTTGATTGGGTGCAGGTTCTCAGCTCTCACATGCTATTAGGTATAACAGGTTTGTGGTGGCTGAAGCCACTAACACTCTCATTGAGTCGAGGGCTTAAATTCAGTCTGCCCATTCTATCAACCATAGCTCACTCTGGTATAATGTCCTCTGACATCGTAAGGATGATGGATTATGAAGATGGAGTGTTTGTGATTTGGCTGCTTATTCAAAGTGATAGACGTTTGCATTCTAGCATCCTTACTGCTTCGTTCCTGCATTTATCACTAGTTTACTGTCATTTCTTAGCGTCAGCATCATAGTATATATCAGTAATCGGCACTTTTAAATAAAAAAGGGCATACTCTGTCATGCACATTGACAACAGTGGATGATGCTAATGAATGAGCCTGTTGAAAAGAGTTTGGAGTGGCGTCTTATTGCCATGGCTGCAGGTGTTGCATAATCAAGTGGGTAATTTTGATAATCCAGTTCCTCGTTTCCAGAGATTGGTACAGCTGATCCCGGTGGAATTAATATAAACCTAATCAAACTGAATGTCTAATGACTGTAAATATTTTTTGTCTGTTTGCTGCAGTATGTGCAAGTGGAAGCCTTTTAAACATACCCGTATAAAGCTGAGCGATATGAACTCCTGCTTGTCAAAAAAGTTAAGGGGACTAATGTTTCTCACCAATAACATTTTATTTTTATAACAAGCACAGTCACCTACCGAACAATGTGTTGTTAACAATTTTTTTATATAGATTTAAAAAAAAAAGTATTTTAGTATTACTTAAAGGGGTCATATGATGTCTATGCACAATCAGCTTGTAACACTCCAAAGAGAAAGGAAAACTTGAAATCGCATCATATGACCCCTTTAAAGTCTATTATTGTATTTATGAATATTTGCATTAACTTTTTATATTCTCAATGTTCATTTAATTGTATGTGCTTTTGTCATTTTTATTGTTTTTTATATTAGTTCTGTATAATTATAGATTTTTATTTCAGTTAGTTGCAAAGGCAACAGTTCTGATATTAATTTAAATTCCTTAATTTTACATTTCTCATTTAATGTTTATATTTTATTTTGGCTGTATTTCAGGTAATAAAAATTGTAATTAACAGCATCACTGAATTTTGGGAAATAAGTGGAAATAAGATCTTATTGGTCAGAAACGCCTTAGATTAATTGATTATTGTTTTTTTATTTTAGTCCTTTTAGTTGTATGTTGCATAATAATATTTGTTCTGTTTCATTACCTTTATGAATTGTACAAGATATATTTTCCATATTGAAACTATAAATGCAATAGTTACAACCTGAAATTAACTTTAAACATAAACTGAAGCTGAGCACTTTTTAACATTACAAGAGGCGGAAACTATTCAGCCTTAGATTGATGATTGCAGCCATCCACTTACTGAAGTGTTTGTCTCAATGCTAATTAGCAAATGTTTCATACAAGCGGTGCTTGAATTACTCGATTAGTGTACGGTTTTGAGTTGGCGTCACTAGTGAGTGTGTCCCAAGTGTTGTTCACATTTTTTTTAATGATTTGATGAAACAATTATTGTTCAAAAATAAAAAAATAACTTCTTAAAGTATTGGCAGAATTCTTGGGACAGCAGCACAAGAGAAAACATGTTTGCCGAGGGGCGTTTCGCCTGAGATGCTGAACTTGCCCAGACGGGCACAGCGTGAATCTGTCCTTCAACGTCTGAAATCTCCCGCAGGAGGCTTTTAATTGTGGCCCTGTTTTAATGATGTGAATAAACAGGCTAAAACGCATCCTGAAACTGACCTTCCCTCTCCTCATGGGAGGCTGGACGTGATTGAAGGTTGAGATTTTCTCATTAAATCCCGATTCAGAAGGTCTTAACCAGCCCACCAGGGTGACAAAAAACTGTCAAAAATATCAAATCTCCATTAAATAGCACAAAGAAAATTTCTGTTTTCTCAATTTTACCTCTGGGTAAATTAGCATAAAGTGTTGCGTGTTGGATGCAGATTGCTGTCCTCAGCCAAAACATTCATACCTTCCAGTAGTTTAAAGCAAAATAGTGATTATAAGCTATTAGAAGAAAGCTATAACAAGATGCTTCCACAGCTAGTCACATTTATACTTTCAAAAATAGTCAGCATACAACACTTGGATGTAGGGATATGATTGTGCAGCACAAGCACTTTATCTGTATCTGCTGCAATGACAATTGGAAAATTGGAAATATGGTGTTAAATCTAAACGGAAAGCTTTTAGATGTAACCATTTCATTTACAGTTGCAGTATAACAGATATGCCTCAACTCTTAGTGTACCAGCAGCAATCTGTATCACCCCCAAGTTCTGTTGTCTTCTTGTGTTATTTATTTTTTGTAAGGATAGCCGATATCCCCCTCTCCTCCGGTTTGTTTTGTTCTCTAAATGCCACTGAGACTCTCAAATGCCCATCAGAAAAAACAGATAGATCTGAACACGGCCTGAATGCTGAATCGATATTTGAACATGGATCAAGACGCCCACGCTGCGCTGCGGGGGAGACAGGAGGATCCTTGTGTGGGCGTTAAGCCTCGGCCCCCAGTCAGAGTCAGACAGGTCCATCAGCACACGGGAACCAGACTGGTGCTCTAACCACACAGTTTGATTGCAGGATCACCTGTGTCCTCAATAGGGTTAATTTGAATCAATTCACTGGCTGCTGGAACACTAGTTCACATTTTGAAATAATAACACTACAGTATATCTAAGCCATTATTAAAAATGCATTCAGTCATTAAAAGATAACATTGGTGTGCATTTAGATTCAGATATTTTTGTATGGATTCATATAAATTTTTTTTACTTTTTCATGCCAGTTAAAAAAAAAAAAAAAAAA
>NW_015662011.1:204641-236384 GCF_001515625.1 Sinocyclocheilus rhinocerous | reverse complement strand
AAAAAAAAAAAAAAAAAAAAAACTCGAGTAAGGAAATAAAAGTGGAGAGAGAAAGATTTGCTTTGTGTGCAGGTCTGGCCGTCTGTGAGTGGGCGCTCGCTCAGTAAACATGGCCATACCTCAGCTGAAGACTGAGTCAACAGCAGAACAGATGGTGAGATCCTGCAGGAGCTGTTGGGTGTACACAGAGCCGAGACTTCACCTCCTGAATGAATGAGGAGACAAAGACAGATGAAAGTGAAATGTTTGTTGATACTTTGGTTGAAGAAGAGTTTTTTTTTTGCTTTTATGCATGGAAAGAGTACAAGATACACTTTCAAAAAAGAAGGTACAAAGCTTTCACTGGGGCAGTACCCTAAGGTGCAAAATCTAAAAGATACATCTACAAGTTCCCTAATTACCCTTGAATGGTACATACTAGTTCCAACTTTCAAAAGGTGCTAATATGTACTTTTAAAGGGTACTGCCCCATTGAAAGTTTCAGACGCTATTTTAAACCAAATATAAACTTCCATCAGCCACATTTGTATGCATTATTGAAGCCTTCAGTGGCAATTTATAGTTTTTTTTGTTATCTGTGTCTGCACATGCCATTTGTGTGGGTCGGATTTTGCCTATTTTGGGGAGCAGCCAACTACGAGGCAAACGGCTTTAAGGAATAGTTCACCTAAAAATGAAAATGTCAAATTTCATTGAAAAGTTAATTTCTAAATATTTACTCACCCTCAGGCCATCCAAGATGTCAGAATGAGAACAGCTGATAAAAACATCACAATTCACAAGTAACTGCATTACTTCAGTTCATCAGTTAATGTCTTGTAAGTGAAAAGCTGTGTTTGTAATAAATAAATCCATCATTAAAACATTTTAACTTTAAACCATTGCTTCCGCCTAAAAATATGAGTCCTCTAGCCATAATATTGCTTTCTTCAGTGAGAAAGCAGTCATGTCTGAATCAGGAGAGAAATATGCACAGATCAAGCACTGTTTACAAGCAAAAACAGTTCTAAACAAATATAGGTCAACAGGGGATGGACTTTTTCACTGGAGGAAGTGGACTGGTAGTTTGGCCAGAAGTGACAGCTTAAAGTTAAAATGCTTTGATGATGGATTTGCTTATTACAAACATGTAGCTTTTTGCTGCACAAGACATCAATTGATGGAGTGAAAACTGTTTTTATCAGCGGTTTGGACTCTGACGGCACCCATTCACTGCAGAGAATCCATTGGTGAGCATTTCTTCAAATCTGTTCTAATTAAGAAACAAACTCATATAAATCCTGGGTGGCCTGAGGGTGAGAAAATATTCATCAAGTTTTCATTTTTGGGTGAACTATTTCTTTAATATATCCTACTAAATATTATCTTGCAGAAAGGTTACTTTTACGTATAGAAAATATCATTAGCTAGGCATTAAAGCAATGGAAGTAAATGGAAAGTCCTCTGTTACAGAAAACCGAATGTGTGTGTACGCTTGTATCCATCTGCGCTGTCTATGGACGTGTGACACAGGTTTGATGACATTTTAAAATATGCATGTGAATTAACAGACAGAGAAATCGAGGCCAGCGAGGATGGGGGCAGGTTTGTTTTGCCTTTGTAATTGCTTTGTTTATTGCCTCTTGGCTGCGTGCGATGGCACATATGAAATATTACCAGGATGATGATACGTCTCAGCCTAATTCAAAATTATGACAGCTTAAAGTGTGGCAGAAATCAGGAAGGGGGGAGTTGGCTGGCTTTGCTGTCATACATAACACAACTTTGAGTAGATCCTGACCTTCAGGCCCACAGGTACAGCTAACGAGATTTTAAAATGATGACCTTCCTGTAATAAATGATTCGCCTGAACCTCAGCCATGCGCGGTGGTGACACTATTAGTGTTTAAAATGATGGCAACTTGAGTTGTGCTGTGAAAACTAATTACAGAGGGGTAATTGTTTTATTTGTCTTGATGTTAGCGTGTGAGTAATGGTCGTGGCAAATGCATATTGGAAAATATGCCACATGCGAAGTCTAATTTTTTCTCATTACAGGATAAAAGCTCTCTGTGTTGGGATTCTGAGAAGTATATGTGCTGTAATTTTCTGCCATTTATCAGGCAACAAACGGTAAACAGGTCAATTTAACCATTCTATTGTTGAGCTCTTTTGTCTTGTTTTAGGGATTTGTGACATTTTATATGATGTTTATTTATTTTTTAAATCCAGACTCTTCTGGAGTCTTTTCTTTTCTATTCAAAATTTCTTGACAGACTTCAAACTGTGCATTCTACATCTGTTTTTACCACTAACCTATGGTGAAGTCAGAAACGTCTCTTTAAATGTCATTGTCCATTATATTGAGTGTCAGCCTTCAAGACAGAGAAGGGATCCAGGAGACGTGGGGACCTCAAAGTGTCCAGTCAGCAGTGAGCGTTCATTGGATATGGGTAGAATATCACTTTTCCATTGGCAGTCACAGCACTTGTGTGGCCAGTTTGGGTGGTCTGGGTGGTCATTGGAGCCTACTTTCCCTGTTAAAGTCATCTGATCGGCGTCTGAGTACCTCTTTGTGAGCTGTCTCTTTTAGTGATGGCTATCTTTGCTTTGCAATCAAGTATGTACAATATGACCTTTAGAAACATGTCTCCTTTCGAAGACGAGGCTTAAACAGATGCTTTCATGGCTGCAGCAATGACCAGAAGCACTCTTGACCACAGTGCAGCATCTTTGTTAGGTTTTCTGGAGATGGAGTTAAAGAAAGGCGGAATTAAAAAATGTAGACGTCTTCAGAATTGCTGCTTCCTTCCTTTTGTGCACTCAGTAATATTTTTCTTATTACAAAATGTTAAATAAAATGTATACTTATTAATATAAATGTAATATAAATTACTTTATATAATCCTAAATCATACTTTTTATGTTCTAATAAACATTTATTACCTTTCCATGATAAAAGAAAATTGTTGTCAGCTTGTCTTAAGCATAATCTCATAATCTTAATGGTAATAATTTTGTTATATTAGTTTAGATGCTTTTCCAGTAACAAATTATTGGTGGAATGTTCTCAGCTCAAAAAAGATTGTGGGTGTCTACAATTATAACTGGAGGAAGATGTAACTTTTATGTTGGCGTCAATGTAAATTATGGATTTCATATTACCCAGATGCAATGCTTCGGGCCTGAGAATTTACCTTTTCTTACATGCAAAGGTTTCAGAGACAGAATTGATGTGACATTATATATTTTATTTTCCCCAGCTGACCAAAGCCGTGTGTTTTCATGGCTATCTCTGCGACCCGCAGCCTATGATGAAATATTCTGAAAGGTGTTATGTTTTGGGACTAGCAGGATATCTTTGTGAATTTCTCTTTCTGAATAATGGAAGAGAAGAAGCGACCCTAGGGTCTATTCATCTTATACACATAAAAATGGTCCTCTCTGATCCATTGTGTCTTTGTTTCGCAGATCTGTGAAATGAGCCTAAATGCATGTGTACGTCTCTTTTGTTCGAGGAAATGATTCTAATTATCTGGCCTTTAAACCGTTTCTATACATCAGCCTTTCAAGTGTGTGCATCAGAGAGTGTAATGGGTACTTTCTACCAGGTAATGATGATCGGAGTTAAAACCAGAGATAATGACACTGGCGGTTATTATTGAAACATGTTGCTGTTACTGTAGCAACGTGAGCAGCTCTAGAATATATTGGATGAATTAATTACAGACCACTGTATATTGAGACTTTACATTAAGTAGTTCAGTAATTGTTTAGTAACTAATTTAATTTAGAGATGGCGAGAAAATAAGATAAAAAGACCAGTAGAAGGTTGAAAAGGTGAAGAAATGAGATACATTGAAGTGTATATGTGAGTGATTTTATGGAGAGGCATCTGTTGAGTTTCATGGTGTTTTTGCAACATGTGAGTGATGCTGTCCCGACGGACAGGCCCAATGAATTCAAATCAGTTTGAAACTGATTTTGCACGGCGCTGATCTTCGCCACACTTTGTTTACCTTGCTGTCAGTCATCCTGTGCGGAACATTCTGGGTCTGATATGAATCTGTGGCATGGGAGATTTGCTGCCTAGAGATGGGGATTTTGTTTAGACCACCCAAATAAAATTCTGACAACAGCATTGGTATTTCAAATGAACAGTCATAAAAGTAATTAATTTTGTTATGTGGTAAACGGTACTTATTCATTTGTTGCACACATGTGTGAATTATGACGTCTGTCAAAGCATATGACCTTGTTTTAATGGCTTTTAGTTTAGTA
The DNA here is from genome assembly GCF_001515625.1 of Sinocyclocheilus rhinocerous. Taxonomy (NCBI): domain Eukaryota; kingdom Metazoa; phylum Chordata; class Actinopteri; order Cypriniformes; family Cyprinidae; genus Sinocyclocheilus; species Sinocyclocheilus rhinocerous. The sequence continues at coordinate 232,124 of NW_015662011.1, read as the reverse complement.
CATGAAAAATATGCTATTTAGTAATTTTGTTTAATTATATATATATATATATAAAACAAACACACACACACACACACATACATATGTCTGTGTGTTTTAAATTAATTTGTATAATTATTACTAATTTATAATTTGATGTGTCTGTCGAAATATTACATTGTTTTGATGTTATTTATATAAATATTTTTGACTGTTTTCTAGAAACTTTACAATATTTGTTTGTTTATAAGCTTTATATAACGAATCTAAAGCACTCGAAACAGGTAATAGAATTCGATTTTATTTTTAAAAAAATCTAATGAGAAAAGGGTTTGAAACACACACATCCTAAAGTTTAAATGGGTTCAAAACTGCTTAAAGCATTCTTTGATTCTTCCACTTCATCTCTTCTCAATGGGTGGATTTATTCTTTAGAGTGTATTCCAAAAAAATAAATTGTTTCCAGAAACTCTGGCTTAGCATGTAAGTGTAGCATTGACGAATGAAGGGGAACTGAACAAACTCTTTTGTGCCATGTCCCTGTTTCAAATTGACTTTATCCATCCATCAGGATTTATGAACTTCTGATGACAAGCAATAATATGAACCATATTTTTTATTAATCAGGTGCCATTAAATGTCCACATTTTTGCTGTAATCCAGGGTTTGAAATTAACACCCGCTAACCCGCCAAATGCGAGCTGTTTGCTTACCTCTGGCCTTTTTTTCCATAATTTATTTGTTTAATTTTTTTGGCTAGTAGAAATTATGAATGGCTGGTAATTAAAAAATTTAGTAGCCAAATTGGCTGGTGAGTGAAAAAGTTAATTTCAAACCCTGCTGTAATCATAGTGCACAATGCTATATGTTTGTCTGTGCGTGTGTAAGAGAAAAAGATGATGCTTGGCAAAAATTCTATAATCGGATAGCAAAACTCGGCGGTGCAACTACAGGCAGCTGAGCCACTTAGCTTATTGCTTTCACATCCAAGATATATAAAAGGAGAAGAGAAAAAAAGGAGCATGCTAACAAGATGCTGAAAATAAATACTGTTGAGATATCATATCAAATAAATCTCTGTGTGCTCATTTTCTAAAATCATCATCTTGAAACCAATTACTGTGAATGCTGCTCACTTATGAAACCTTGTCATGGCTGTTCACAAGGTTGAGCTCGCTTTCCAATCCAGTGAATCTCTTTAGAATGGAGTTTTGAAAAGTTTTCCGAGACAGTCTGCACACTTTTGAAGGTTATGGAGGGTGAAATTCTCCTATCACTTCATAATATGGTGAGACATAATATTTGTCCCAGTGTTTATTTCACATATTAGATCATGCTGTTGTTTTTGCACTTACAAATTCTACATATTGTTGCGCCTGTGTAGTTCTTTTCAATATAAAAGGGATATTTACTCTTTACAATAATTTACTCACCCTCATGTCATTTCTTAAGCTATACACAAAAGAAGATACTTTGAAGAATGTTGATATCCAAACAGTTTTGGTTCCCATTGAATTCTATTGTAATTTCTGACCATACAATATAAGTCAATGGGAACTGAAACTGTTTGGTTACCAGCATTAATGAAAATATTTTTTGTGTTCTACAGAACAAAGAAAGACATGCAGGTTTGGAATAACATTAGGTTGAGTAAATCATAATTTTAATTTTGGGGTAGACTATCAATTGAATGCATTTCACTGTCAGATCAGCCTATTTTTGTTACCTTTCAAACATTAACAATGTCAATTTCTAAGGTACAATCTGGTTCATCAAGTGAAACAAGTTAAGCACCACTGTTCTTACAAGCTAGTAAATTAAAATGTATTTTGTCGAAAAGTTGGAATCAGTTTGTTTCCAGTTGGAAACATTATTTTTATGTGTGTTCATGCTTCAGATGGAATAAAACGAAAGTGCAGAATGTCTTAGAGAACGCTTTTTCGACATGTGTCAGAACTCATGTCCTTGACACCCTATAAAATACAGTATGTCCAAAATTTGTAAGCTTGGTGTGTTTGATTTTAAGGCTCATTATCAAGTAAAAGGCGCTGCCGGCTAATGCACTCGCCAAACACTTGTCTTTGTTCCTGTCTTTCCGAAATCACATCCAAGACCGTAAGCTGATAGGGGAGGATCAATCGAAATAGATCGGACTTTCGAGACAGTTAACGCAGTCTTACTCTTGGACGCAGATCCTCTTTCATAAAGAAACTTGGCTAGTTGAAATCAATATCGAAGACTCCACTTCTTTCTGTTAATGCCTCTGTTCTACCTCCGTTGGGTGGTGGTTGTCCTGCAGTGCAGGACAGTATCATATATAAATATATTTACATTTGTGTAAACATAAATATGTTTACTTCGCCTTCCCTCTTTATTTGGCCTAATGAGCAGACAAGCTCAACTTTAACGGCTCAATACTTAATCTTCACCTGACCTCCCTCCAGCCTATTGTGATGCCATTCCACCAACAAAGAGATGCTAATGTGGAGAGCACAGCATCTGTGTAGCGCGCCAGGCACCTGCTTTAGCTAGCACATTGACAGCTTGGCTAGATTTCAATAACAGATCCATACAGCCGTCCTGGCTCACTCCACAGCAGGGCCACATATTGATGCTCTTGTGTTCTCATGCTCAACACAACAGATTGCTCTTTAGAAGTCATTTCCTGTACCTTTTCCTTAAGTATTTAGATGTGTATCTCTCGCCTGCTACATGCTGGAGATTGTGCGCTAACGAAGAGTTTAAACAGTCTTTGTCCTCTGTCAGATGTGGAATTGATTGTGGCCTTGTGGGTGAAAGAGCGTAAATGTCCCATGTGTCACTGCAGTGACAGCAGAGGTGTCTGTACACCGGTAATGGCAGATTGGAGACAGACGCTAACATTTCGAAGATGCAAGGTCTCTGGTGACCTAATGAGAGGTAGGAGGAGAGAAACAGTGATAGAGGATGATGGGAGGAAAAGAGGGAAAAAATGCCTTTGGGTGTTCTCATGTTTCACAAATATTGTCATTGTGGCCCTCATCCCAGCCTCGTATTTCAGCTCAGCTGGACCGGACAGATGTGACATTTGTGTTGATTAATATCCCTGTCAAACTCTTTTGTCACTAAGGTGCAAAGGATACTCTTTTTTTTCAAATGGTCAAATTGCTGCATTGTCAGTAAATACAAGCTACAAATTTTGTTCGTCTTGCTCTACAGGTGATTTAAGTAATTTCAGCTATTTTGCAAACCTTGCACATTTTTATGCCACTGAAATTGACCACCTGATTTCAGCAAACCCAAACATACACGATGAACAGCTGATTGGTCAAATATCTGCTAAAAAAAAAAACCTATATATAATAATCATAATAATATAATATAATATTAATGTTATAATCTTACAAAATACAAATTGTCCAGTATTTAGTGGGAAATAAATAAACTATAATTAAATTAATAAATTATCGGAGTGCCCACCTTGTTGGCAGAGGCTATTTACACTAACTCCGCCCACCAACGTGTGGTTGGTCTAGACAACACTGCAAAAGACTCCTATTAGACAACAGCTCCAGTGGTGTAGGTGGTAAAGCATGTAGCAGTGACTTTTTGACGCGATCGACCCGAGTGCGAATCCACCTTTTGCCAAACTCGTTCTTTATCTTTTACACATCACATTTCAAATCGAAAAGGCATTTATTTTCAATAAAATGAAGGAAATAAAAATAATGCACCTCACGGTTGTTTATTAGTTAGGGGTAGGGTGTGGGGACATTATTGTCCCAATAAGGTGGTGTCCATTTAATAATTTTAATAAAATTATAGGTAACTTTATTTTAAGCTGTCCTTGTTACACATATTACATGTACTTACTATTATAATAACAATTATTACGCATAATTACATGCAAGTAACCCTAAGCCAAACCCTAATTCTAACCCTAATCATATAGTAAGTACATGTAGTTAATTAATATTACTCAGTAATGAAATATATAGTCGGACTGTAACAAGGACACCTTAAAATAAAGTCTAACCAAATTATAATTCACTCAATGCATTATTATTGCATATCTGCCAGTTGCATTCAGTAGTATAAATAGCATCTAACTAAATTTATTGCGAAGAAAATATTGCTACATAGTGTAAACAGAGTCTATCGTTATTTGCACTTACTGTAAATAGCATCTAAGAAAATATGCTATTTTCACTTAGTGTAAGTAGCATCTATTGCTGTTTGCACTTAGAGGTAATTGGCATTTATCGCTATTTGCACTTAAATTTTTAAATAATTTTTATTAAAAATATTTTCTGTGGAATCTCTTTTACGCTTTTACTTTTTTTAGCACACACACACACACTAAAATCAAACTATATATATCTTTGCTCCTGTGGCTCAGTGGTAGAGCATTGCGTTAGCAACGCAAAAGGTCGTGGGTTCGATTCCCAGGGAACACACATACTGGTAAAAAATGTATAGCATGAATGCACTGTCGCTGAAGCGTCTGCTAAATGCATAAATTATTATTATTATTATTATTATTTTTATTTATTTTTTTACTATTGTAGAAAAAAATTGTTGGAGTTATTATTGTTGGAGTTATTGTTGATGCGGAACTAATGGCAATATCGACAGGGCAAGTAAAAATCTAATCAAAAAAACAAACAAACAAACACAAAAGACAGTATTACAAAAAAAAAAATCCTTGCTGTTGAACCCTTGTTGAGGTGTCTGAGACTATAAACTGACTGTCTAAATTGAAAGAGATTTACAGAACATTTTTATGCAAACTGTCTATGAGGAAAACTAATGGTGTGTGTGATGTGTTTTAACCCCGGAAGACATTTTTGGCAGCATGTCGCTGGCCAAATACCTTTTCCGCAAATGTTGGGTTGGGTTTTGCTTAATGGTGTAAAACGGGATTTGTAGTGCAGAGATCATCCAGACTGTAATATCTCAAGATTGATGGCATTTGATTTGAGGTCAAGAACGATTATTTAACATCGGTTACTAACTGCTAAATCGTGGTTAAAGTAAATAGTATGTTTTATTTGGCAGGAGCTTCGGCTTAAGATTGATCAAGTATGGTAGACTGAGTGGCCCATATGGCAAGTTGTGCCTGATTTATTTTGATGATTTTATGTATGTTTTATGAATGTGTGATGTATTTCTTATGGTTTTCAAAAGGACTGAATCATGATGGAACTGGAATTCTGTGTTTTTCCTATCCTGATCATGCCAGTTATAGAACAGATTGTACAAAATCATTTAACTTCTACGTTCCTAATATAATTCCATGTTTTTCTAGGAACAATCAATCCCCATTTCAGGTGAGGCTGACAGAGGGAAGTGATTTGGAGTGTGAACACTCATCTGTTGCCGTGGTTGTCCACACCGTACCGCTGCTTCACCCCCTTATGATGGACCGGTCCCCTCGCTGTCTACCGGGAAAATTTCTGTCAGATTTGATTATGTGGGCTGGCAATAAGAGACTGCTTTTGACCTCCAGGACCCTGCTCACTTTTTAACGGGCAAGTGTAGTGGACAGCCTTCGGAGAGTAATCAGTGTCAAATGAACCGTTGATAAATGTGTTTGGCTCTCATTTGAGAATCTGTCATGGAAGCTCACATGCAGAGGAGTCCAAACCTCTTTCCAGCCCTGCCGAGAAACAGCAGGAGAGCTGCCTGCCAAGACCACCAATACCTTACTGTTTTTAGCTTTGCAGTTTTGAAGTCTTTTCTTTTTCTGGATGACACACTTCAAAATGATATATATCTCCTGGACTTTGTGAGTTTGTGTGTTACTGGGGAGACTACACTCAGAAAAAAAGGTACAAAAGCTGTCATTGGGGTGGTACCTTTTGAAAAGGTACACATATGTACCTAAAGGGTCCATATTGATACTTAAAATGCACATATTTGTTTGAAAACATGCCTCCCCAGTGACAGCTTTTTCTGAGAATGCTTGTAATCTGGGTTGTTAGAAAGGCCAGTAACTATAAGGTTTTCTCTTGTAGCCAGTTTGTTTGTTTCAAACACCTATCAAAAATGTGTATATACATATAAACATAGAATAATAGGTGCATAATTGTGTAATAATTTTAACTGCTTCAGGACATAAATATTTTTCAGAAATGTCAGGATGAGCCAAATAATACACTGCAAAAAAATAAAATAAAAAATCATCTTAGTTTTGCCTTGTTTTCAAGTCCAAAAATCAAAAAATTATTTTATCAAGATTCCCATTTACTTGAGAAGCAAAATGACTATTAGATATGAAGTCTTGTTTTGTGAGAAATTGGTTATGTTTTAGGAGAGTTTATACTTAAAACATTTGGGTTTGAATTCTGTTTATTTCCCATTCGCCACTGACAGAAATGTGTTCTAGTTTTAAGCATAAACTCACTTAATTTTGATATTTTCTTTTCAGAAAACAAGACTTAATATCTTAAGTCATTTTGTTTCTCAAATAAATGCATCTTGATTAAAAAAAAAAAAAGCTTTTTCTACTGCAAAACAAGACAAAAACACTGACAGAAAATATTTTGCACTCTATGAGTTATATATTGTAATTTTGCCTTTTCCTTTTTGTTATTTATTTATTCATTTAAACCTTTTTTTTTTATTCAAAAATTAAACTTCTAAATATTTTCTGAACTAAATGTGAGTTAACATGATAATTTTAGAGTGTGGTGGGAGGGTGCTACAGTAGGTTGCTGTTAAATGGTTGTGAAAGTGTTCGGAGTAATGTAGTTATTAGCATGTGGTTTCCAGGGTGTTCAGAGTGGGTTTTGGTTGCTTGCTTGCTGTTTTTTTTGGAGTTTTTCTGGAGTCTCTTTGATGTGTTGGTCCCTACAACTTAGCTAAGCACCACTATAAACTTGAGTGCAAAGTGTGATGACTAGCCCTGAGTTTTGTGAATGTGTATTCTGAAGCTGTTGAGTGATAGGATCTGATGGTAGTGTAAAGTATTTGTATCACAGAGTCTGTTAAACGTGTGATGATACCTATACAAATCTCATCACATCTGTAAATGCATGGTGTCTTCTCTCATCAGTCTTTTGATCTCTGTATGTCTGTTAGCTGCTCTTAAAGACCTTTCCTGACCTAAAGTCAGTCAAATTTCACACACTTGTTTTACTCAACAGTGTGCATCTGTAGTTCTGCAATAACTACAGTTTTTACTTTTAAATAGAAAGCAGCAGATATATTGTGTATAAGAAAGAAATGTTGAAGGTGATTGGTTTGGTACCCACAGAACCTGAATGCATAATTTCATAGTTGTATATTCATATATTCATATTTGGTTGACTGGTTGATTACAGGTACTTTTGAATACGTAAAAGTGCTAAAAATACTGAAAAAATGTAATTTCACACTTTTGCATTAACATTTAAAAATAGCGCGTGTCCTGGAATAAAGATTTGATTGGTCATCAAGCAGATTTTGGTATAATGAATTTGTTTAGTTTTTTTGAGAATTCGATTTGAATTTACAATCAAAGTTAGTTAGCGGTCAGTTAACTTTGAATTTATAAAAATAAGCCAAAAATTCTGTATTTTTTCTTAAAATATTTTTTTTTTATTTTTTTTTTATTATTATTTTTTTTCTGTTACTTTTTCCTCTTTCTTTTTCTTTCTTTTGCTTCTTTTTCTCTCTTTCTCTATTTGCTTTTATTTTTTGGAAAGAATTTAAACTTTTTAGCCAATCAAGGATACATTCAATTATTATTTTTTTTTTTTTCAACTGTGATACTAATAAGAAATGTTTCTTGAGCACCAAAACAGCATTAGAATGATTTCTGAAGGATCATCTGACACTGATGACTGGAGTAATGGCTGGAAAATTCACCTTTGTCATCGCGGGAATAAATTGTACATTGTAGAATTTATTAAATGAGAAAACAGTTATTTTAAATTGTAATAATATTTCACAATATCACTGTTTTTACTGTATTTGGGGAAAAAAATGCTGCCTTGATGAGCATAAAAAAAATTCTTTCAAAAACCTTTTAAAACATCTTACCGAATGCTAGCGTACCTATTCACAATTCTATTTTCACATTGAAAACATACATTTCCAAACACTAATTTTCAATTAAACTCTCCCTGTACTTTATTGCAAAACCTTTTTTTAAGTTTGATTCTATTCTGTTCATGTTCCTTTAAGAATGCTCAAGTTCAGTGCTTTGAGATGACACTGACATCTGTTAGATAGTATGAAACTCAAAAGCGTTATTAGAACCTGATTCCAAAAAGTATTCTGAAATTTAAGCATAATTCCTTTGCGATCTGGCCTGTCATGTATTTCATTAAGATGCCATTATTGCCTCTGTACCCTGACTCGACTCTGTCAAGCTGTAGGGGCCGACTGACAGATAGCTCCACCATCTATTGATGTGTTTATTCCCCTGTTAGCTCTCAGTCATAGATGGAAAAATAATTTGTTTTGCGAGAGTAAGAAGGCAGTTGCTAATGGCGGAGTGTATTGGAGTGTGTGGGCATTCAGCATAGTGCTTTATGACCTCATAGCTGGACAAGATGTGTTTCGATGATTACAATCATACAAGCCCTTGTATGGGACTTTGTTTAATAGGCCAGTGACCATGTATTATTTTTGTTCCTGACTCTGTGCAGTCACATTCACAGTCTTAGTCACATTTTGATTTTGACCTGAAATCAAACGACCCTATAATTATGTTCTTAATGCTTGTTCCTGGTATTATTGTGAATTATTCATCAGTGCATATTATTCAAAAGAAAAACACGGTTTGACTTTGTAATCTTTAATCTAAATGTAGTACCTTACTATTCCTCTGAAACAACATTGACGTCACTTAAGTGAAGTGGGCGATCAAATAATGCTTTCAGTCTGGCTCCATTGTGGTATGTAATATTCAATTTTGTATGATGCATTCAGTTTCTGCTAAAACATTTTTTAACAGTATTTATTTATTAAAGAAATAATTCATAGTATAGTACAAAAAGGGTCAAATTTGTGTTGACTTTAATTTCACCAACATATCTTGTCATCATCAGAAAGTTAAAGCATTGAAAGACTGTAAAATCAAATTTTATTATGTAAATAAAAATCTCAATTTTAGGACACTTTTCTTTCTCTTTTATACCGAGATGCCTGTCACTTGCTCCGCTGAGCATAGTCTACGACGCTTTTATCTTTGAGTGAATGTGGAGAAACAGACTGTTCTGAGCGCAGCTTTCTAAATGAAGATTAATGCAGGCATTTGGGTTCAAGGTGATATTTTACTTGGTATTAGCCTATCAATTTGCTAATGCACAATTTTGGAGAGTTGCTCCGAAGAACAAGGTGACAGCTGTTGAAAATGGATATTGATTATAAAAGGCTGCTGGGTTTTCTTTTGACTTTTTCCCCTCCTTTTATCTTTGTCTTTCTCTTTTGGTCACGCTGTAATGTCTTATGTAGCGCAAAGCATGAAGGATGGCCGAAGCAGATTTCAAGGCTTCGCGTCAGAAGCGCACTTTTGAGGATACCTGATCGAATTTCAGCCCTCTTTTCTGTGGAATCTCTTGGATATCATTATTGATTTTCAACCTTAAAGCTTAGCCATGAAAATGGACCTGTGCACAAATAACTGAATAAAAATAGGCTCAGCGTTTAAATATTTCCCTTTAGGGCAATATAGGATAGCCATATGGGACTGCACATGGAAAATCACAAAATCATTCTCCTGTGCAGTTAAGTTCATGTGATTACACACCTGTATAGTCGACCTACATGTGTTTCTTTAGCAATGGAAACTTTTAGAAATGAAACTCCTTTTTCACAGCCTCACTGCTGTAGTTTTGCTTGTGCACTAACAATGTACTGTCATTTTTTTTTCTGAAGGTCAAAACTATTTCCACCACATTTCAAATGATTTATTTTTACCATACTCTGGTGGAAATTATTTTCATAACTTTTTTAAAATAAAATAGATGAATTGCTGTCTTTTTAAGGCTAATTTGATTTTATGTATTTTAGTTGTACCTAATTAAATAATAATTTGTCAGTTTTTGCATAATTTGACAAAAAAAAACAGCTTGGAAAAGACTGAGGGATGTAAATTGTGTAAAAACAGATCATGTTAATTCATTCTGGCACGGTTTGTTAAATTTATTTATTGAGTAGAATGTTTTATGTTTTAAATATAATTCACAATTGCAACCTTTGGGTTACGAGTCCGACTCTCTAACCATTAGGCCACGACTTCCCCCACAACTTCCCCCACGACTTCATTTAATAGTGCATTTAAAAGTGCACTAAAACAATCCTGTCATTTTTACTGAAAAAAAAACCTGTCAGCTATGGTTGACAGCATGAAACTGTATGAAAATACAGAATAAAACTGTTCACCTTGTGTGTATGCACACACACACACACACACACAAGGTGCACAGTGTCACACAAATACAAAAGGTCATCAAGGTAACACACAACATTAAAATAATGCATTAAACATTAATCAAACAACATAAATTAATAAGCATGATTATGTAAACACAAATTACCATCAAATGTGAAGTTCTGGGAATGTCAGTTTGCAGTTTTTCCTCTGCAAATTATAAGATGACTTGTTATATTTTTACTTTCAACATTTAACAGTATTTCAATGTAAACTTACATGAAATGTGAGGTTGGATCTATAAGCTCCAGGTCTTCTTGTACTGTAGCTGATGTTGTTGTGTATTCAAGGTTGGACTCCATTATTTGATGAGTATGTGTGTCCAGAGTTTATGATCTCATATAAAGCATGTGTGCATGACAGTGTCTTTGTTTGTGTAAAAACGCCTTGCTGTATAAGCACTTATTTCTTTCGCAGTGTTACTCTCGGCTGTTCTTGCCATATTTCGGGAGACGTGTGAATCTGGCTACCCATCTGCATCACAGCTGTGAGGTGTCCATTTATTTAATTGACTTTGACGTGGTGCTCCAAACATGCAGCAACTCTGCAGAGCAAACAGCTCCTTGCACTCAATCAAAAACACTTTTAATGAAAATGATCATTTTCATATTCATTCATTCATTCATTCATTCATTCACTATCTATCTATCTATCTATCTATCTATCTATCTATATCATTTAAGATTTGCAAGTGTTTCTTTATCAGGATGTATTAACCATATAAAGCCTACTGAATCGTAATAAGCAAATTTCCACCTTTAGGTCATGGAACACGTCTTTTTTGTTGTGAAATCTTTACAGATATTTGTCAAGTAAACATAGGAATAACTTTTATATTGTTTGCAAGTTATATTTTAAGATGAACACTTTATGGACCGAAGCAAATTATAATTTTTAAAAAAATAAAGGTTACATTTTTGCTCAGTTTGCGCCCCGGAAATAAAATTATGGTGTTTTTTTCCCTCATCATCCAGTATGAGCTCCATATTATTCTATATCATACTGTATGAGCCATAAAAGCCTGATGGATCACATATGATACTCAAAAAATAAAATAATAATAAATAAATGCAAACTTCTCTTTAAAATAAATAAATATACTGTTCCAATAAACTGTGTAACAATATTTGTCAGACTTTATAAGGTTCATTTGTTAGTCAGCCTGCTTTAAATAAAGCTACTGATTGCTATATAAATAAAGCAATTGAAGGCTAAAGGTTAGGTTCAGCCCACAGGAAGACCGAGCACATCAGATGCCCGCCTATATTGTCATTTGTCACTAACTGTAATCCATTGATGGCTCAAATTAATTTAACCCTTCAGTCATAGATCAATAGGATTGATTATGATAATCACATCATTGGTGAAAGGTCAAAGGTTAAATGAGTTTAAAGACTGGTAAAAACCATTTAACACTCTGACCGATGCTCTATGATCTCTCTTTAAAACTGTAGGAGGGTTTCTAATTATGCGATATTAATACCTTAACATATCCTTTTGTGGATCCCCATGGAATAATGTTTAAAAAACCAGTGCGATGTTATATAATGTGTTGTCACAAAACTGTAAATGTGAGTCTGTATATCCTAATGTGTTCATCTTTCTACTGTACTGTATCTTCCCTCTTTTTCAGTTTCCAAAACCATGCTGACATTTGGGAAATCGGTCTAAGATGAGCAGCCAGGCCTCAGAGTTGCCAGAATATCAAGATGTGTTTGATGTGACAGATGTGTTAGCCCAAACTGACACAGCATTCATGACGGGGTACTTACTGTTGACATATTGGGGGCAGAGGAGGAGATGTCTGCTGTCTACACTGACTGACTGTATAGAGACAGGCCTTGTGTAGAAAAAGTCAGATATAAAACTCTCGCATAAGCTGATGTTTTGCCTCAGAAGTGCAAGAATGCAAAGTTTGCCCTTGAAACCAAAGTCAAACCATAAACAGTTTTGTCAGCCTTGTTTTCCTAGACTAAGCGCTCAGCTTTAAGCCTTGATTGCATTATCGAAGGTAATCAAAGCAGTTGGTAGCTGTATGTAGTTGCTGTAGTTGTATGAAGGGTGGCATGTGGGAAATTCAGACTGTCCTTGTGCCTGAACCTTTTACTGCTCTGTTAGTTTGCCTTTAGCACAGGGAGGCACTAATTAAGGGTTCATTTAATTTCCGGAATCAAATGGAATTTGTCAAACACTGCTACACGAGCGCTTGTTAAGCCCTGTGGTCCTTAAAGTTCCATCAAATAAATGCTGCAAGTCACAAAGATTTTTAAACAAGGTGTTATACATTTGAGTATCTGGAAAGAAAGAGCTGTATGTCCTACATTTTTAACTTGCAAGGTTTTTCCACCTGAAATGAACAAAAAACGAAACCAAGCTTTGATTCGGTTTTCATTTCAACATCCAATGATGAATATGTTCTTTTTCAGACTGATTAAGGTGAACAGTGTAAAAATGTCTTGTGTTTCTGACCTTGATGATTCATTTGAATGGTCAGATGATTCATAGATTTATATGATTAAATAACTCTTCTTTCAGTATGACCTTTTATCAAAATATTTTATTTGAATTTGTTTTCCTAGACTAAGCGCTCAGCTTTAAGCCTTGATTGCATTATCGAAGGTAATCAAAGCAGTTGGTAGCTGTATGTAGTTGCTGTAGTTGTATGAAGGGTGGCATGTGGGAAATTCAGACTGTCCTTGTGCCTGAACCTTTTACTGCTCTGTTAGTTTGCCTTTAGCACAGGGAGGCACTAATTAAGGGTTCATTTAATTTCCGGAATCAAATGGAATTTGTCAAACACTGCTACACGAGCGCTTGTTAAGCCCTGTGGTCCTTAAAGTTCCATCAAATAAATGCTGCAAGTCACAAAGATTTTTAAACAAGGTGTTATACATTTGAGTATCTGGAAAGAAAGAGCTGTATGTCCTACATTTTTAACTTGCAAGGTTTTTCCACCTGAAATGAACAAAAAACGAAACCAAGCTTTGATTCGGTTTTCATTTCAACATCCAATGATGAATATGTTCTTTTTCAGACTGATTAAGGTGAACAGTGTAAAAATGTCTTGTGTTTCTGACCTTGATGATTCATTTGAATGGTCAGATGATTCATAGATTTATATGATAATATAATAAATAACTCTTCTTTCAGTATGACCTTTTATCGAAATATTTTATTTGAATGCCATGTTTAAATAATGATAGTTATTATTTCCATCCATTTAACTTCAATAATGTGTGGCATTTCTACTCCATTTTATACATTTTCTTCATCAGTAATTTCATTCAAAATGGTTTAATCTAGGGATGTTTAAAAAATTTATTTCTCGATTTTAATCGATTCTCATTTTTGCGAAACAATAGTGATTCTTAAATCCCAAGAATCGATTAGTCTATAGCCTGTTTTCAGTTAATGAACGTAACATTGTAGTGCATTTCCCATTCAATAAATCGCAATAAGCTTTGTGCTTAGTTACTTTTGATATGAAACAAAGTCTCAGGTTTCAAATTCCGTCAATATAACGTCACATCCCTTACGAAAAAGAAGTTTATTCAAGTGTGCTATTAGTATACTTCTTTTAAACTAAAAATAGAAAAGTATACTTTTAGTCTACTTTTTATGTACTTCTCAGAAATGGGCTTTATATACTTCTCAGAAGCCCCCTGACACCTGAATCAGAAAGAGGAGTATAAAATGAGATTAAAGATTTAATCTAAAATGAAAAGAGACACATCCCTTACGAAAAAGAAGTTTATTCAAGTGTGCTATTAGTATACTTCTTTTAAACTAAAAATAGAAAAGTATACTTTTAGTCTACTTTTTATGTACTTCTCAGAAATGGGCTTTATATACTTCTCAGAAATATACTTAAAATGACATTTAAGTATACTTGACTTATACTTATTTTAGCTATAATTGGGCTCCTAGAATCCGTGTTTTCATTGTTATACTGTAGGGGGCACTAGCACACATCTTCTGTACAGAATTTCCAAAAAACACAAGTGAAGAAGAAACCGAAACAACAGATGCTTCCACATGTATTCTAACACGATCATCAGACATAAAACAGTATCAAAACTATGTAACATTATGGAATAAAATGTCGACCAATAAAGAGGTAATAATAACTGTCAAGCTTTGGGGTGTTGATCGACTTTATCTTCGTTTTGATTATCATTCTGAATACAATTAACTCTAAAGAGAAGCATTTTGCTAAATACATGCACCATATTCATTATAATTTTTACTGTTCTCCAATGCTTTATGTTTGAATACATTTTATGACAGCCACCATTTAAATGTATTGGAGTAGAAATGTAATTATGTAATTGTAGCTTTATTATTAGAAAACTTAACTGAGTGTAATTTAAGCATTTGTATACAAACCAGTTAATTTTAATGTTCAATATTAATGTAGTAGCCTACCATCTGACTCTCATTTTACAGCATTGTAAAATATACCTTGAGAAAATTTGGCATGAGCTGTGCCTATTATATATCCAAAATAATCAATATCAGAATCAGAATATAATCAGAATCGGATCGTGGAATTTGTATCAAAACCCAGCCCTAGTTTAATCAGTGAAATAAACTTTGTCTTGTCACAGTGGGACCAACAAATTGCAAATGAAAATTCTAAGGCAACAATAAAACTTAACTTTTCATTTTTATTGGGTTGAAAAATTGTAGTTCCCTATTGGGTTTTATAAATATCTACCATATTTATGCTATTCATGCAAACTTGCAAACACACCTGAAGCAAAATAGCTATATTTTTTCTCAGCTGCCGTGTGAAAAGTAATGAAATTCAAAGCTACATGTTGACATTTCCAACATGTGGGCTGCGGGAACTATCCACAAACCCGTGATTGATCTTTATTCATCCTTAACGCACAAAAACACGCTTAGAGTTTAACGCAGTGCTCCCAAACTGCCTTAAATTGGTTATTGATTTAGATTTTTCAAAAAGCAACAGTGCATCCGCTTTAGTCAACAGCTTGTGACATTTGTGTTCACAGCAGCAGTGATAAGTGAAAACATAAAAAAGAAGCCAAAAATGTGACCTCAAAAAAGATAATGACGACCATACTCTCTGAAATAAGCAGGAAATAGTCAATCTGAGAGATTGTTCAGATCTGATACAATCACAGCCTTCAATAATGACAAACACATGTGATTTTACAGCAGCGCAGCACGCTGAATTCATTTCCTCTGTGTTTTTGCTGAGCGTTAGCTGTTATTCAATAACGCTGTGATCTCCGTGCCTGACACTTGGCTGTTTTCATAAAGAAACATCTCCAGTTTCAACACTGAAATGCACATTACTGTATTCCCTTTGTATAAAGTAATCACATGGCCTGTATCCAGCAGCCGTAGATGTCCATCTGTGAGGCTAATGTGTGTTGTGCACGGTCCAAAACTATTAAATTATTTGGAAGACATGAGACCTCCATACTGTATTCTCATAAACTGTGAAATATCTTCCGTATTGATTTGCAGACAATAAATATTCTGTTGGTAACCGGAGAGGATTAAATCTTTAAGATATATTGTACGTTATGGCCGTGAGTCATTGACTTTTAAATGTGTTAGCTGTCTTTGATCACCATGAGCAGGTTTTATTCTTAAGCGTTAATGGTATGAGTCTTTTTTGGAAATCTTAAGGGCGCGCAGTGGCCTCGGGCATGCTCAGGGCTGCCGGAGACCTCTGGACCCTGAGAGGAGATTTTTTTTAGGGAGGCTGTACAGCTGAAAAACTTCATGGGGAGGCACTCTGGCTCCAGGCAATTCAGGACTCAGTGGAGAATATAATGTAAAAGAGAGAAGAGAGAGCTGACTCAGGAGAAGATGCAGAGTGTAGAATAATAGAGAGAGAGAGAGAGCGGGACAGATTTATGTTTGTGTTTGTGTGCCTCTGTCAGTGACCTACATATCTTGAAAACATTCTCTATATTGTACTAAAGCAAAGATGAAATCTTTTTTAACATGTAATCATAACTAGATTTACAAGGATGGTTCAACCAAAAGTGAAAGTTCTGCCATCATTCATTCACCTTCATAATGGTTCAAACCCTTTTTTATAAAGTGAAGTGACGTGACATGTGGCCAAGTATGGTGACCCATACTCGGAATTAGTGCTCTGCATTTACCCATCCAAAGTGCACACACACAGCAGTGAACACACACACACCGTAAACACACACCCGGAGCAGTGGGCAGCCATTTATGCTACGGCGCCCGGGGAGCAGTTGGGGGTTTGGTGCCTTGCTCAAGGGCACCTCAGTCGTGGTATTGAAGGTGGGAGAGAGCGCTGTACATTCACTCCCCCCCACCTACAATCCCTGCCGGTACGAGACTCAAACCCACAACCTTTGGGTTATGAGTCCGACTCTCTAACCATTAGGCCACGACTTCCCCATTATTTTATTTTGTGTAACATTTTATTGGGTCTCACTTGGAACACGATGTTATCTATCTATCTATCTATCTATCTATCTATCATATGTTTAGTTTTAAGCAGGCATAAAAAGCATGTAAAAAAATCATTTTGTTACATGACATGCATCTAAGATATGCACATTTGTAGGCAAATTGATTCAAACAACATTAAACTTAACACCTTTTGTTATGTCCATATTTACAACATTTCTATGTCTCCTCTGATGGACCGCCGCTGGTTAAAATGAAAGGACAGAATTGGGTGACATTTCTATTTGAATTGCTTCAGTATGTTACAGTCAAGATGCAGATGTTATCATACCAGCACAACCACTTCCTCTCTCATGTTTCCTCAGACATAACAAACAACACACAGCAATTTTCCTGTTTACCGTGACAAAGGTCGGCGAGCTGTTAATCTCAGCAATACATACAAACATTTCTCATTCAGACAACAACTGAAATCAGAGAAACCACCTGGCTCCAAAACCCCGTCAGCAGCTGTACACGCTCAAATGCGCGCACAAAATGAACATGCATTTCCATGCTGCATTCCGCTTGTCTATTCTCAGAACCCTTCATCTGGAGGGAAAGTAAATAAATAAGCTGACACAGCAGTGCTGGGAAAACAAAATGCTTAAGTACTAAAATTAATGAGTGGGTCCCATGGAGGGCTTGACTGAAGTGGTCTACCCCAAAGACTCTGGTTTGCCTCCATCTTCGATCTGCTTTTCTTCTCCAGAGGGCACGTGATGGTCTTTTATTGCAAGTCTAACCATTGCTGACATTATGTCTTACAGATGCTGCAATTTCATGCCTCCACGATCCAGTGCCTCACTTTGGGGTTTACTCACTGTGCATGTGACCACTCTCAGCCATATGGTCAGAGGATATTGATTTTGTTTTTTAATCAGAAAACAAGTGTTTGCGTGCGGGAAACTGAACAGGAAATTTAGTCCCGAATGATGTCATTCTCAGTAATATATAAGAGGATTTCTAATTATGTGTGTTTGTGTGAGTAAAACTAGCTGATCTGAAACAGAATTTGAGCTGATTCACTTGTGGGGTGGACAGTTTTATTGTGTGAGTTGATTTGTGTGGTATCAGTTCCTCAGATGTAAACACATCCAGATATGTCCAAGAGCAATGAAACAGTCTTTAACTAAAAACAAAGAAGTCTCATAGCAGGAGAAGAGCGAGTCCTGGTATATTAGTTCATTATTTCAAGTGTAAAATGTTTTATAGGTTCTAGCACTGGAACAAAACATGTTTATTGTCGCAACTGAGTATCTGGTGCCGTGCTACAATTTTTACATTTCACAAACAAGATAAATTGGAGTTATAAAGTCTTGCGTCCTGCCCATGGGAACTTTACTGAGGGTCATATGATTTCAGCCGCCCTACTGAAAAAAAGAAAAGTATATTATGGTGGTATATACATGGTGTTCATTTGTGCATTTCATAACTAAAAGTGAAAGAAACTGAAATAAATAATCTGTATAGTGTGATTTATATATGATTTGTAAAATCTAACCATACAATTATTTATGATATTAAGCATTCATAAAATTGTTTAAGTTTCTGAAGCTGTGCACATATGTAAAACATTTGTGTTTTACATGTTGTCAGTATTCTTGTTCATTTTTTTGTTTTAGCGTATGTCTATGTAAACCAGGGTTATTATAGTTCAATAAAACTAAAACCATAATAACAATTTTTGTTACTTGAAATAAAATAAATTTAATTTAATAAAATTTTTCAATTAATTTGAATTTTAAAAAAAATTGTATTTCAACTAGTTAACAAATCACTTTCAATTAGTTTATCTTGATGTATTAAAATAACTAAAATAAATTATATATATATATATATATATATATAACAAAAACTAATGTAAATGAAAAAAAACACAACAAAATTACTAAAAACTTTAAAATTAAAATGAAAACAGAAAATATAAAAACTAATAAAAAATATTAATAAAAACTGTAATAGTATCTGAATGAAACTAAAATAACTCTGATGTAAACATAACTTGTGAATAGCTATGAAACCAGCACCAAAAACACAAAGCATGCTGGTCCTTTAAGCAGGGCCGTTTTTTTTCTCACTTGGTTCTTTTCAAGCGATCTAAACTTGTGTAATTTCAGCAAACACTACTTCAGAAGATAGCATAGTCTAAAGCAGTGGTCGCCAACCCGTCGATCGCGATCGACTGGTAGATCTTTATCACTGTCCCCTGATCTGAAACAGAATTTGAGCTGATTCACTTGTGGGGTGGACAGTTTTATTGTGTGAGTTGATTTGTGTGGTATCAGTTCCTCAGATGTAAACACATCCAGATATGTCCAAGAGCAATGAAACAGTCTTTAACTAAAAACAAAGAAGTCTCATAGCAGGAGAAGAGCGAGTCCTGGTATATTAGTTCATTATTTCAAGTGTAAAATGTTTTATAGGTTCTAGCACTGGAACAAAACATGTTTATTGTCGCAACTGAGTATCTGGTGCCGTGCTACAATTTTTACATTTCACAAACAAGATAAATTGGAGTTATAAAGTCTTGCGTCCTGCCCATGGGAACTTTACTGAGGGTCATATGATTTCAGCCGCCCTACTGAAAAAAAGAAAAGTATATTATGGTGGTATATACATGGTGTTCATTTGTGCATTTCATAACTAAAAGTGAAAGAAACTGAAATAAATAATCTGTATAGTGTGATTTATATATGATTTGTAAAATCTAACCATACAATTATTTATGATATTAAGCATTCATAAAATTGTTTAAGTTTCTGAAGCTGTGCACATATGTAAAACATTTGTGTTTTACATGTTGTCAGTATTCTTGTTCATTTTTTTGTTTTAGCGTATGTCTATGTAAACCAGGGTTATTATAGTTCAATAAAACTAAAACCATAATAACAATTTTTGTTACTTGAAATAAAATAAATTTAATTTAATAAAATTTTTCAATTAATTTGAATTTTAAAAAAAATTGTATTTCAACTAGTTAACAAATCACTTTCAATTAGTTTATCTTGATGTATTAAAATAACTAAAATAAATTATACGTGATATTTAGTCCCTGGAATGTGAATTTTACTTGAAGATCCCCGCCGAAAAACGTGTATTTTACCCCCGGAATGCGATTTTTACAGGAGAACCCTCCTCGAAACGGGATCGGACTAGTTTTATTGCGTAAACCTGGCAACCCTGTTCATAGGCGCCACCTGCTGTCAGAGAGTGCGTCTCATTCAGACCTGCTGTTTTTGTTTCGTGCAGATGTTTTATGTAGCAAATAAATAAATAACACTTAAAGTCAGACCATTCTGTTTTTGTTTTAAATCCTGAAATTAATCTAAATCAAATCAAAAACAACTGCCCGTGCAGATCATGATTAAAATGCAGTGGTTGCTTCTAATTTCAAATGGCTAGATATTTTTGTTTAAAGCCAGTTTGTTTGTTATAAAGCAAATAGCCAATAAATAAATTTGCTTAAAAATCAGTATCAGTATCAGAATCCAATTTGCTAGTTAAAAAAAAAAAAGAGAGAAAGAAAAGAAAATCTGAATTCTGAATCAGCTATGATCGGCGCATCACTAATTAAAATACTAAGTAAAAGGCCTCAAATTTGAAGTACAATCTGGGATGTCTTTTTCTATCAATTCTTCAATAGGTAGATCTTGTCTTTCATAAAGGCCGAGGTCAGGGATCTTGGGCCTAAAAAGGTTGGTGACCACTGGTCTAAAGCGACGCAACAGCTTTAAGGACCCAGTCACTTGAGAACAGAGTTCAGTCAAACGAAACGTCTCCAGGCAGCATGGCAAAGACACAGCCGCAATTATGCCTTTTCTGTTTGCATGTTTGTAATTGTTTCTTTTATTTAGAATCATAAATTGTGTAATTAGGGGCAGTGAATGGAAATCCAGAACATTTCGCTGTCTACTAGTCTGATCTCTCCCGAGTATCTACAGTCTTTCAACTCTTAGCCCTGAAGCCTTCTGAAGCGTTGTATTCTCTTTGCGATTCGATGGATCTGCAAACTGAAGCGCATTGTGTAAAAATTTATTTATTTTTGTTTTGTTCCAATAATTGCATTGTTCAAGATGTTTTCCCCCCTCGCTGCCGTTTTCACACGCTGTTGTCTGTGTTCGGGTCTATTTCAGTTGGCGGGGGGAGGATTTTTCATTAACTTAACTACTTTTGGTAAGTGTCAGAGGCTGGTTTGACTGACAGCGCTGTTCGATTGCACAGTTGGCCAGAGATTGCTCCATTCCACAGTGGGCGTGGCTGAGGGAAATTGATCAAGCCCCCAGTGCCTGCTCCTATCTTCTGTCTCATGGCAGGTGGAAATGGGCTGTGGATGGACTGCAGACTACTGTAAATGGGATTGGATTGGGAGTGAACGGGGGGTGGGGAAGTTTGCATTTCACTAGCAATGCACTCGTCCCCTCTTTTCAAACTGGAATTGATCTAAAATGCTCTGGATTTGCAATTGATTGGAAGAAAAACATATCGAGAAGAAAGTCGGTTTTCATTTGAGTGAAGGGTTAAAGCAACAGCACACCCAAAATGAGTTCTTCCATTATTTAATTACCCATACATTACCTGGAAATTTTTAATTTTTATATATATATATTTTTTTTACTTACCTGAATACTTATTTCAGGGTACACTCCAAGATGTATAGGGTAACCTTTTTTTCTTTTAAACATAGTATACAATCTCATATCACTTTTGAAAAATGATTACGCAATTTTTTATTTTGTCTTTTTATCTTAACCTGAACATTTGTAAGATTTAGTCAGTCAAAACAGTTTTGAGGTTTATTTTGTGTCTCTGGAAAAGACACATTGACATTGTATTATGTTGAAGTTTGGATATTTGATTTGTTAATTTTATGTTACAATTTAGGGTCACACTTTATTTTAAGGTGTCCTTGTTACAGTGCAATTATACATTTAAGTACTGAATAGTATTAACTACATGTGCTTATTATATGGTTAGGGTTAGGATTAGGGTTTGTCTTAGGGATTCTTGCATGTAATTATGCATAATTTATTATTATAATATTAAGTACATGTAGCAAGTGTAATAAGGACACCTTAAAATAAAGTGTTACCCAATTTAGTAAATGCTTATTTTTCTAAAGGTGGGCATCTTTCCCCAACCTTACCCTGTAATAGCTTTCTATACGGATAAATAGCAAACAAACAAATAAACGTATATGTAAATGATTAAATGGCAATAATCACCATCCATTTTGTTTGTTTGGTCAAAGCAGCTTTGACATTCTGCTAAATAATTACTTCTATGAAAAATAATAAAGAATCAAGCATAAGTTCATGCTGAGGGGAAAAAAAAGTACACTCGCTGATCTAAAATTCTCTCTAGATTTTTGGAGTTGAGTAGCAAAAAAAAGATATTGAGGAAAGTTTTCATTTTAATGAAGGGATGACAGGAATAGATGTCTTTTTTTTTTTTTTTTGCTTTGACATTCTGCTAAATAAGTCCTTTTATGAAAACAAAAAATCTTTATATTAATAAAGTTGTAAAGTACTAATGAAGTTGTTAGCCTGTCTCAATCCTGTTTAGATGTTTTTTTTTTTTTTGAGAAGGGTTTTAGGCCTTTATCAGCTTACTCACTTAACAGCTAAACACCCAGACTGAGAAACTAGTAAACAGCTTAAACCACTTGTGACTAACAAATGACCTTTCTTCAGTGCACTATCAATTTAGGAATAGATAATGTTTTGGACATTTTTCACATGCTGAGATGCATTTTCCACTTCAGCCGTGATGCAGATCTAGCTTCATGTAACTGTCAGAATGGAATACAGAATATATGCTGCAAGTTCTATGATATATCAGATCAAATCATCAGCACTGAATTGAGTTTAATGTAGCGGTGCAGTTATTTTCTCTGCTGTGAGGTGTGTGAGAAAGCCCTCCGTCATCAACTTTCATCTCCGTCCATGAGTATACTCATCTCTCCACTTCTGCTCGTCCAACATACCAGATCATCTTTTCCTCCAATCACTCATCATTACAGTACCAGAGTACTAGAAGCGTGGGACTCCTCTCCCTCGTTCTCTCTCTCTCTCACTCCATCCGCAGCTTTAGTTAGCTTCTCATTCCCCCAGTGTTCTGCTGCAATCTCACTCTCATGTGCTTTTTCTATGACATATCACAACTACAGACCTACTTTTCCACCTTCAATCTTTCAATTGCTTTTTCATTTTTTTTCTGGTACAGGCATTGATGCAAGATGGACAAGTGTGCTGGGGTAATCAATGCTTGCTGAGGTATCAGTCTCATGGTTGTAACCCATGTTTTTAGAGAACAGTGTGATTAAACAGACTTGTTCTCCACTGAGCTAAATCATGTGATTGCAGTTGGGCCTTTTGCCCTGCTAAAAATGTTCACAAAGCTAGTTTGAGGCTTTTTTTTTTTGTGGAAAATAAACTCTTTTTGTGATAAACTCAGTTGCTGTCGCTCAGCGGGTAGAGCATTAGCAACACCTACGTCATGGTACTGAAAAAAATTTATACCTTGAATGCACTCTGATTGAACAGCATCTGCCAAATGCATAAGTGTAATGGAATGTTAATATAAACAAATGATTAAAAAAATAATCTTCATAAATGTGCTGTATACTCATCTAAATAATCTAATTGCACACATATGTTGCTTAGAAACAGGAGATGAAATAATATATCACTGACAGGTATATTCTCTTTATAAACGCAGAAACTTGATTATATTTAGTGAGTTGGGTTGTTCTTTACTTTATGTAATCTCAGCGCACATGTTTTCCAAACTGCTTGTCCTCTGCTGAAGTCTATCCCTTGACGGGTGGCCAGATGGCCAGTCTGTATACAAATTATAGAAAGTATGGGATCAGTATGAATTTATCTATCTATCTATCTATCTATCTATATATAGATAGATATTTATATATATATATATATATATTTTAATATATATTATTGCTTTTATGCAGCTATAGGACACATTCAGTTGATCAGAAGTAAAGTAAAGTAACACATTTATAATGTAATGTAAAGATTTCTGTCATTTCCACAAAAACACAGTATTAAGCAGCACGACTGTTTTCAACATTGATAATAATGAGAAATATTTTTGAGCACCAAATCAGCATATTAGAATGACTTCTGAATGATCACTGCAAAGTAATGGCTACTGAAAATTCATTACCATTACACGAATAAATTACATTTGAGAATATATTAAATATGAAAACAGTCGTTTTAAATTGTAATATTATTTCACAATATTACTATTTTACTGTATTTCTGATCAAATAAATGCAACCTCATGGGGAGATTGTTATAAAACAATAATTTAATAAATACTGCAAAAATTGTCTAATACCTAATGCATTATTACATAAAAAACTTTTTTAATTTTTTTTATTTATGGTATAAAAAGGGCAGCTGTAGTTTCTAAATTTTAGAATTTTTATATATAAAAAGTTTCACCAAAATTCATATAACTGATAACAAAAAAAATAAAAAAAATAAAAAAATTTGAAATATAAGTTTTAAATTAAAGAATGTTAAATGTAAAATGTCACAGGGAATTGTGGGAATGTCGGTTTATGGTTTTTCCACTGTAAATAATAAGATGACTATTACATGTTTACTTTCAAAATCTGTACATTTAACAGTATTTTACTGTAAAATTACATAATTTGTCCTATTTGATCTATTACAGTTTTGCATCATACTGTAATAAGGGAAATTACCATTAACCAATTAGCAGAGTTTTTCTTCTGTAGCATTTTCACAGTTTTTCCCCATTAAAATTATATTTCAACAAACTGACCCCTATTGTAAATTGTTACAGAGACACAGACCTGTATATATCCCAATTAGCTTCCACATATATTCAGTTTACCTCTTGCGGTTGTATCCAGTGTCGGATTTTCCCATCCCTAAATGTCAAGTATAAAAAATATACGTCACATATTACTCAGATGGCCTCTTTCTGAGCAGCTCTTAGCCAGAATAAGTTGAAATGAGTACCAGACTGTGAGACTGCTATATAACTGGATCAGAGCGGTGTCTGTGTGTGGTAGTTCATCATGGCCAAAAGCCCATCAGCAAGTGAATCTAGATTTCCCTGAGCTCACACAATGGCATCATCCACCATAATCTTTTCCTTAATATCTCTTTTCCAGCACTCAGATGGGGCATTCTGCGATTTAACGTTTGCAAGATGTGGCACGAAGTTTCTGGAACACACCACGAAAAAGACACAACCGACGCTCATTTTTCACCCCACAATCAACTGCAACCAGCAGAGGTGACTCTTCCAGAAACGAGTGCCAGCTGTGCACCAAAAAGCAGCACATCTGCAGAGGGTTAGAGGAACTCCAGACCTCCACTGAGAAATATCCTATACGATCCACCAACTCCCCACAAAACCCCAAAATAATGCTCTTTTAGAAAGAGGAAAGTCAACCAAATGTTATTGAGCGGTTCACTATAACACTCACAATGGGAATACTGGCGACATGCCCGGTGCTGGTGGAAAGCAAGGACAGCAGTCAAAACATGTAGTGTAGATGGTGACAGCTCTCCCCTTTCTTCTCGTTTTCTTTCTCTGGTGCGGCAGAATGCATTCTTTCCTGCATGGGTCAACAGTATTGAGCGTCTCGCTGTAGCATGCTGATCAAAGCAGGCGTATCAGGCCCATGCATGTAATACAATTCAAAGCGCCATACTCACTTTTTAAATTGAATTAGGAACTGTGATAGCTAATGCAAATTTGAGGCAGGAAGTGCTTTGATAGACAAATTAAAATTCCATGAAAAACCAAATAACTTGGAATGAAAACAGGCACAGCAACAGTGTCAACTATGGTATCTCAAAAACCGCTTTTAGTGTACGAGCCGAGGTCAAATGCTTTAAAGACTTCCTGACTAAAATAAGCAAGCATGCTTGCAGTTTGAGAGGTGCTGACTCGTCAATACATTAGTCAGAGGAGCAGTTAGACTTTTTTGTGAGTGATGCTGGTAGGATGGTTTTCTAGCAGGCTGATAGACGGGCATCTGTTCCAACAGGCTCTAATTAACATCCGCCGTCTGTGAAGTAACGTCTCTACTGTCAAACGCTACAGCTGATCGTGCATGGAAAAGTCTGATGGATGTGTGGAGTCCTGATATTAGTATTCCGTAAAATCTGCTTTTGTTTCTCTTTTGTAAGTCGCTTTGGATAAAAGCATCTACTAAATGCATAAATGTAAATGTAATAATAGCAATATTAGACATTATAAAACGTATAGTTCCAAGTTCTGGATGTTGGCTGGTCAATTATTGGCCTTGATATATTCCTACTGTATAATTACAATTGTGTTCACCATATCACTGAACAGCTCATTTAGTGAACTGTTATTTTTGTTACATAACATTCTGTTATGTCCGACTGGGAAAGGATGACACTTGCTTATTAAAACACATTTTTAATGAAAAGTTATAGATCTTTTGTTTTTGGTAACTGTTTTATAAAAACCAATAATATTGAATAATATTAATGAAACATTCTACTGTTGCACTCTCAGAAAAAAAGGTACAAAACCTGGAGCAGTACCTTTTTCAAAAGATACACTTTTGTACCTTTTAGGTACTAATATGTATAAACTACATTGACAGCTTTTGTATCTTTTTTTTTTCCAGAGAGCGTGTATTACTCCTAATTTATTTTATTACATTACATTACTGTGGACAAGTGATTTTGCTCTCCAACATAGCATTATACTATATACTGTTGTGCCACAGTATACTGTTTAGTGGATTATAATGGGAGCATTTTGTTTGCTCTATCTATCTATCTATCTATCTATCTATCTTATGAAAAATAATATAATATGAAAAATGATTTTATGGTTACAGTTCAGGAGCTACTGGAAAGCCCCTATCAGAAATGCAAATTGTTCATTGTGTCTTAGCGTGGCTGCTTGTCGATTTTAATAAAGCCTCTTACAATGGTCTAACTGTACAATCTTCAAAAACACCATTCTCAGGGCCCTCGCTGAGCACGTCTACAACAGCCATGACTGCGCTGTTTGTAAGTAAGCCGTCCCTATAGATGTGTTTTGCTGAAGTGGATTAGGATGACGGCTGGACTAATCTAGTTAAACGTGAAGATCCCCTTTGTGAGCTGAAATTCTCCCACACTTCCTGTGGCTCATCCTCTACCACAGTCAAACAATAGCTCAGCGAGGAGCCGGATCATATTAAACACAGAGGACTGCGCCGCATTCACATGTTCCCCAAGTATCTCAATAAGTGAGTAAAACCAGCTAGGCTTTTTTCCCTCACCGAGCAACAAATGCGATTTGGTTTACAGAGGGAGTGACAGAAAATCAACCCCATGACGTGTAACGAATCCTCTATGGCAGAAGCGAACCGTTAGAGATGATTTGTGTACTGTTTGAACTTCTGTAACGCAATATGATTTGTTTGAAAAACTGTCCGTAATGTTCATCTGTACTGTCTTGCCTGCTGATTGTATTATTGTGGCCCTATGGGCTGCCCATAAATCTGTCAGACTGCCATACTAATGATGGCTGAAAAATGACTATGTGTTCCATATGATGTGTGTGTGTGTGTGTGTGTGTGTGTGTGTGTTGTATAACGC
>NW_015662011.1:184725-204410 GCF_001515625.1 Sinocyclocheilus rhinocerous | reverse complement strand
TGGATCAGAGCGGTGTCTGTGTGTGGTAGTTCATCATTTCCAAAAAAGCCCATCAGCAAGTAAATCTAGATTTCCCTGAGCTCACACAATGGCATCATCCACCATAATCTTTTCCTTCATATCTCTTTTCCAGTGCTCAGACGGGGCATTCTGCGATCTAACATTTGCAAGATGTGGCACAATGTTTTTGGAACATGCCACGAAAAAGACAGAACCGACGCTCATTTTTCACCCCACAATCAACTATAACTGGCAGAAACGAGTGCCAGCTGCTCACCAAAAAGCAGCACATCTGCAGAGGGTTAGAGAAAATCCAGACCTCCACTGAGAAATATCCTGTACGATCCACCAACTCCCCACAAAACCCCAAAATAATGCTCTTTTAGAAAGAGGAAAGTCAACCAAATGTTATTGAGCGGTTCACTATAACACTCACAATGGGAATACTGGCGACATGCCCGGTGCTGGTGGAAAGCAAGGACAGCAGTCAAAACATGTAGTGTAGATGGTGACAGCTCTCCCCTTTCTT
This sequence comes from Sinocyclocheilus rhinocerous, assembly GCF_001515625.1. NCBI lineage: Eukaryota > Metazoa > Chordata > Actinopteri > Cypriniformes > Cyprinidae > Sinocyclocheilus > Sinocyclocheilus rhinocerous. The sequence goes on along the minus strand of NW_015662011.1, from coordinate 203,881 downwards.
CTCGTTTTCTTTCTCTGGTGCGGCAGAATGCATTCTTTCCTGCATGGGTCAACAGTATTGAGCGTCTCGCTGTAGCATGCTGATCAAAGCAGGCGTATCAGGCCCATGCATGTAATACAATTCAAAGCGCCATACTCACTTTTTAAATTGAATTAGGAACTGTGATAGCTAATGCAAATTTGAGGCAGGAAGTGCTTTGATAGACAAATTAAAATTCCATGAAAAACCAAATAACTTGGAATGAAAACAGGCACAGCAACAGTGTCAACTATGGTATCTCAAAAACCGCTTTTAGTGTACGAGCCGAGGTCAAATGCTTTAAAGACTTCCTGACTAAAATAAGCAAGCATGCTTGCAGTTTGAGAGGTGCTGACTCGTCAATACATTAGTCAGAGGAGCAGTTAGACTTTTTTGTGAGTGATGCTGGTAGGATGGTTTTCTAGCAGGCTGATAGACGGGCATCTGTTCCAACAGGCTCTAATTAACATCCGCCGTCTGTGAAGTAACGTCTCTACTGTCAAACGCTACAGCTGATCGTGCATGGAAAAGTCTGATGGATGTGTGGAGTCCTGATATTAGTATTCCGTAAAATCTGCTTTTGTTTCTCTTTTGTAAGTCGCTTTGGATAAAAGCATCTACTAAATGCATAAATGTAAATGTAATAATAGCAATATTAGACATTATAAAACGTATAGTTCCAAGTTCTGGATGTTGGCTGGTCAATTATTGGCCTTGATATATTCCTACTGTATAATTACAATTGTGTTCACCATATCACTGAACAGCTCATTTAGTGAACTGTTATTTTTGTTACATAACATTCTGTTATGTCCGACTGGGAAAGGATGACACTTGCTTATTAAAACACATTTTTAATGAAAAGTTATAGATCTTTTGTTTTTGGTAACTGTTTTATAAAAACCAATAATATTGAATAATATTAATGAAACATTCTACTGTTGCACTCTCAGAAAAAAAGGTACAAAACCTGGAGCAGTACCTTTTTCAAAAGATACACTTTTGTACCTTTTAGGTACTAATATGTATAAACTACATTGACAGCTTTTGTATCTTTTTTTTTTCCAGAGAGCGTGTATTACTCCTAATTTATTTTATTACATTACATTACTGTGGACAAGTGATTTTGCTCTCCAACATAGCATTATACTATATACTGTTGTGCCACAGTATACTGTTTAGTGGATTATAATGGGAGCATTTTGTTTGCTCTATCTATCTATCTATCTATCTATCTATCTTATGAAAAATAATATAATATGAAAAATGATTTTATGGTTACAGTTCAGGAGCTACTGGAAAGCCCCTATCAGAAATGCAAATTGTTCATTGTGTCTTAGCGTGGCTGCTTGTCGATTTTAATAAAGCCTCTTACAATGGTCTAACTGTACAATCTTCAAAAACACCATTCTCAGGGCCCTCGCTGAGCACGTCTACAACAGCCATGACTGCGCTGTTTGTAAGTAAGCCGTCCCTATAGATGTGTTTTGCTGAAGTGGATTAGGATGACGGCTGGACTAATCTAGTTAAACGTGAAGATCCCCTTTGTGAGCTGAAATTCTCCCACACTTCCTGTGGCTCATCCTCTACCACAGTCAAACAATAGCTCAGCGAGGAGCCGGATCATATTAAACACAGAGGACTGCGCCGCATTCACATGTTCCCCAAGTATCTCAATAAGTGAGTAAAACCAGCTAGGCTTTTTTCCCTCACCGAGCAACAAATGCGATTTGGTTTACAGAGGGAGTGACAGAAAATCAACTGACGTATTTTTATGAAAAACAACATCTGTTCAAACAGCATTAAACGTCTAGGTTCAGCAGTCGCAGACTGACATGTAAAACGCTGTCAGTTTGGGCTAAGACACCGTGAGCTAGCATGACGAGGGAACTAGTATACTAGATTTCCTTCAGGACTTTAGTTCTGATCAAAGTGCTACGGTGTGTGACCTTTTTGCTATACAGTGTCATGTGAGGATGGCACTTGTTGTGCTCTAAACGTTTTGTTTTTGCCTTAATGAAAGTAAAGGCCGGATGCGCTGGGAGCTAACGCTAAATGTCACCGCTAATCAACCAGGATTACATGACAAATTAAAAAACAGCCACTAGGCCACAACTAAGAGTAATAAGTAAGTAATTAGAATTTATTTGCGCATTTATCTAACTATATTTCATTTTCAGATTGGATTGGAGTGGCTTTGAATTAGCATTCAAGAAATATGTGTCCAAGCTTAATGTATTAAGTGCTTCCCAGTTAAACAGCCAAGAGAGAGCGCAGTGGGAACGGATGGGTTCACGGACAGTCGCGCCATCCAGTCACGTGACCCAAATTGAATCCTCTTCAATCTCCCTTTGTCATGTTCACCATATTAAACAATCACATGACACCAGTAAGCAGGGCAGAAAGGATGACGGGCTGTCATTTAGGACGGCGTGATGGATCACCCCGTGATAATGTGTCATTTTACCAAACCACAAATTAGCCCCAAGTCCATATATTAGCAGATGCGAACAATCGGCCACAGTAGGACATATTGATTCATTTTGAAATATACATTGACATAATTTGAAAAGGTTATATGGTGAGGCGAAGAAGGCTCGAAAGGCCAAAACATGACGGATGGGGTTGTCGGGCGTGTGCACAAACTCGTACGGCGCACTGATTCACTCTGAACAAATGTAGAAACACACTAAGCGAACAAATTCACTTTTACTCACTCTCTCTGTAACACACACGCACATGGCAGCGAGTCCCGAGGGTGTTTAGTCTAATTACCCCTCTCAGTCATGCTGTCAGACAGGGGCTTAGGTGTCTCTTAATGTGAGTGCAGAAGGCATTAAAAGAACACAGGAGCCTGAGGCTGGATGGTGCGATATAGATCCACTCAGACCTCCAGAGGCTTCGGACAGCAGCGTTGGAAAACTGTGAACCCCTGTCCCTTGTAAAAATGGCCCTGAATGATCGCCCCACACACACTTCACATGCTCACAGTGACATGCAAAATAAACATTGATACCTTTTTTTACTTCCTTGCTTAACGAGAAAACTTCCGATTTGTCTAATTTGTCTACTCTATAAACACTCCACGTTTTATCATTGTGTAATGGGAACACAAAAGCCCTCATTAAATGCATTAAATGGAACTACTTTCATTTTTTCAGTTCTCAGCACTGCGGCACAGAGGCCCATGACGTGTAACGAATCCGCTATGGCAGAAGCGAACCGTTAGAGATGATTTGTGTACTGTTTGAACTTCTGTAACGCAATATGATTTGTTTGAAAAACTGTCCGTAATGTTCATCTGTACTGTCTTGCCTGCTGATTGTATTATTGTGGCCCTACGGGCTGCCCATAAATCTGTCAGACTGCCATACTAATGATGGCTGAAAAATGACTATGTGTTCCATATGATGTGTGTGTGTGTGTGTGTGTGTGTGTGTGTGTTGTATAACGCACAGCAAGACAAAGGAGAGTAAGAGAGAGTGGGGATTGGTTGTAATGGGCATAACATAGAGTGAGAAGAGAGGCAGGAGTGCTTTTAAAAGCTGACCTTCTCTGACCCGTTCTCTCTCTCTGGAGAATATGACATCCGTCTCCGGCACAGCGCACGCAGGTCAAAAAGGCCCTGTTTGGCTTAACATAAATGTATAAAACTACACTTTTTGCAGTTATAGCCTCATTAGGAGGCTGAATGTTTTTATATTTAGTTGTTCTTTGTGCATCTTAAATTTAAACAAATGTTAGATGCACACAAATGTGGACTCAATAATTCTGCTAAATAAACTTCATGTAAAATATATATTTTTTAAATTTAATTTTAAAGGACACCTTTTAGAATAAAAATAAAATATAACTTACAAATATATCATTTTAAAAGTAATACATTTTATTTATAAATTAATATGTTTTACTAATTAATTCAGTGCATCATGAAATCTGAAATTTGATCACAATTAGATTCTAATATTTCGCTGTGCAAGACTTTCTTTAATGAGGAAAAATTGTGCACATTTTTGAATAAAATCTGTCATCAAATATAGAGCAAATTTACTATTTGAAAAATAATACATGTTACTTGTAAATGTATATATGAATAGAGGTGTAAATAATTGCTTTGATGTTCGATTTGATTACTACAATTATTTTCTAAATAATTCAGTGCATCAGGAAATCTGATATTTGGCCACTATTTGGTTCTAATATTTTGGTGCAATTCATAAAGTGTAGAGGGTCAGTTTATATGCAGATGCATATTATGGATTATATAATGATTAACAACAAAATGATTAAGTATATTTTACAAGAAAATATCATGGAAGTTTTTCTTCTTCAAAATATGTTAAATTCTATGTGTTACTATGTGTAACTAAAATATATTTTTAAAAGTAATACATTTTATTTATAAATTAATATATTTTATTTTCATAAATTTGTACATATTTAATTTATATATAACTATTCGGTTATTTACTAAATCCTGTGCATAATCAAATCTGAAATTTGGTCATAATTTGATTCTAATATTTTAGTGTGCAAGATTTTCTAAAAATAGTTTCTACACCATTTTGTTTCAGGGTTTTTTTGTGTGTGTGTGTGTGTGTGTGTGTGTGTGTGTGCGTGTGCGTGCGCGTATGATAAAGAACCATAAGTGCATTTAGAGAAGAATGAAAAGAGATGCCAAAGCTTCAGGTGAGAAATTAAAAATATTAGCATTTATTACAGCGACATGAAGAATGTCAATGCGTACACCCTTTTTTGCGAGCTCATAGAGACCTGCAGTGTGTGGAGAGATGGGCACATAGCTTACAAAAGAACAGAGATCATTCACAAAGGATCAGCCCAAACACATGTACAGAGCCGGGGCAGAACAAAAGACAACGACTCGATAGACAATTTATAAGCAAGATTCATCTATCACCTTCTATCATATTAACAACATTCCACATCCTGCCACTAACACTGTTTAGTCACACAACCACCTGCTTTGATTCATTTGGTGAGCAGATATATAGATAGAATTCTTTACTTAGCTGTATTTGCAAAACTGGAAGTTTTATGTTGCAGTAGTAAAAACTGGAGCTTATGTTTTATTAATGGTCATTAATATCGCCACTATCATCATCATCATCATCATGTTTTTATTATTTCAATGCAATTTTCTGCAGCCAATTTTGCCACATCAGCATATTGCCTCCCTAGACAGAGTTGAATGGATTTAATTTTGGATTGGAAAATGAGCATACAAATGGATGAGTTTCTGGCCTTCTGGAATTACTTTACATATTGAAATCTCAGATTTAGTGTATAAGGTTCATTAACAATCGCAGGATAGAACAAATGAATGCATCTAAATGCATAATCACTTGTTTAAGGAAGTGTTTTTCCTCTCCCTCGGTAAAATATGCATGGAAAAAAATAAAAATAAAGAAAAGTGCAATGGTTAGTAGTGATCCTTGCATTTATCAGTATCATTTATATATTTTTTAATGTATTGTTGTGTATGCCATTTTAATTTGGGGAACTAAATATGTGACCATTTTAAACATGGCTCGAGATGTCATTTTCAGGATTTTCACCTTTTATGAAAAGTATCCAGTTATACATACTCTAATAACAGACGATGATGGATTTTCCTTACAATTTGACGAAAGGAAGAGTGGTTATGTGTGCTTAGTTAAACCCACACGGAATCTGCAGCTACAGAATTCGGACATTTTATTTATTTATTTTTCCATTTTAAATGAGTTTTGAATAAAGATATTTTAGCATATTCAAATCCTTTCAGCAAAATTCTGCAGAATGTGGAAGAAAAACCCTTACAGATTCCAAGCAAGTTTTTGCGATTAGTTACAGCGTTGTGCTGAAGCATCGAAACAATCAATGACATAAAAGAAATCAAAATGTGAAATGACGTCAGGGAATCATGATTTGAAGTATGATTATCTCTCATTTCCATCCGTTCCTGTATTTATGTCTCATATATATTTAAATAAAACAGGTAGACTTCTACTTTACAGAACAACCTCACTAGTACAAAAATATACAGTGCAGCAAATCAGTCTCATTAAAGAGGAATTTAGTTCAGCCCAATAGAGTCATGAAAACCTCTCCATTCCTATACCACATGCATCTATGCCTCTGGCGAGAGCGGCGCAGATCGAACGCGTTTCCACAAACAGCAGACTAAAACGGTAAAAACATCGAGCCTGGCTTTAACATCGAGCTCCAGCTTCTCAGTGACGCAATGATAAATACTATATACATTAAACTTCATGATATCGTTTCTAAGGGGAGGACGAGAAAAAGAGAGAGAACTGCACAGTTAATAAGGCATCTAAAGTCAAGCAGCTAAGGGCGCCACTTGAGTGGAAAAACTGCAGTCACTGTCACCTGTCAGTCAAAGATGAAGCTTAGGATCCATGCTACATTCCAGAGATGAGTTATTATCGCACATCGGCAAACGACGGTGATAACGGCCACTTCCTCCTCTTCATACTAAATAAAAGTACATCATTACAAACATTCTAGTTTTTCGTGTTTTTCGTCTTCTTTTTTTCAAATCAACACTGTACATTTTATACACTATAGTACAATAGTCGTCACGCACTACGAGTGTAAACATAAAGACGATGCGAACTTCGTAATGACGAAAATGACCTTTCGAAGTCGTCTTTGCTTGATCTGACGTGCACAAACTTTGCAGTGGTACAACACGTTGGCTTATCTGTGCAGCGAATGGACAGAAATGACATTTCTATTTTCTGGAAGTGTGTTTGAGAAGTCAAACGGATTCTTATTCAAGTGCTTGCAACACGGCGATGAGTGAAGAGCAATTATTTCTCAGCTTGTCTCGTCGTCCTGTGCAAGGCACGGCCTTCGTCTTCGTCGTCGCAGATGTTTCCGGCCATCTTTGCTGGTGGAACGCAAACCTCTGTCGCCTTTTCGTCTGAATTCTGGGACTTGAATCCATCTGTGCTCAAACGCTCAATTATGACAAAATAAATATACTAGAAACATCTTCTGATATTTTACTGTGGCTTATAAGTGATGTAGAAGGACAGACTGATATCCCAAACACGGATGTGAGAAAAACAAAACAACAACAGTCCGACCTCTGATATGCGAAACGTCAAATATTAAATGCAAATGTTGAAACTGTAAAACACAAGCTGTGAATTCTCCCTAATGTGTTTTTGTTCCTTTTTTGTTTAATAACCATACTTCATATCTGATTTGCCGTGGCCTTGTCAAGCGATTGTAGATCGGTCTCGGTGTGTTCCTCTGGCTGTAGGAAGCTCGGACGTGCATGGATGGAAGCCAGAGTGCTGACAAAAGGGTCGTTTGCGGAAACATCCAGGGTGAGAAGTGTACGGTGAAGCTGCTGATAGGGACTGTGGTGGGAGCAGTTGGTAACTCTCTCAGTCTGTACGCTCTTGAAGGCTTGTTATACTTGCACGTGTGTCCCCTGTGCGTGCAAACTCTGGACGGCCGAGAGAATCTTCTTTTGGTGCCCGACCAGAGTCACGCCCATCTTGTTTAACTCACTGAGGAAGGAGGGAAAGAAAAAAAAAAAAGGTTCAGGAAATAATTTAATTTTGGATTCAGTTTATTAGTAGTTTGGTTATAGAAACGATGATTAAACAACAATATATTTAAGAGTAGTATGATTTCTCTGATATATCATGTTTCTAAGTAATTGTTTTGATGTTTAATTTACTGCAATGTGGAGCATGATTTTTGAACAAAAGAGATTTCTTTGTGGGTGGAGCTACCCGACACTACATTACAAAAATACAAACCAAGCGACAGTTTCCCATTAACAGTTGCTGGTTGGGACAAAAATATGAATTCTGAATCACAGAGAAATCCTAAAAAATCATGATCATGTCTATATTGGTTAGAGCACTATGTTAAAGCAAACCAAGAGACTTGTATTATATTATAGCAGTATTATTTTATAGTTTATATATATATATATATATATGTGTGGTTGTATATATAATTTGATTAAATTTTAATTATTAATTATTATTATTTTCTGTTTTTTATTTTTATTAGTTTTTATTGTTTTTAAATATCTATACAGTTTTATTTACATTTTTATTTCAGTTTTAGTTTGAATTAGTTTAGAATATCAAGATAAACTAAACGAAAATGAGAAATGTCAACTAGCTGAAATAAAATAAGTTTACGTTTTTTGATATTTTATTTCAGTTAACATTTATTTTATTTCAGTTAATGATTTTTTTTTAATGGTTTTAGTTTTAGCTTACTACAATAACCCTGCACTACAGTTCAGAAGTGATTTTATTTAATATTAAAAAAATATTACATTTTTTATTATTATTTTAATTATTTTAATAAATGCAATTTATTCCTGACATGGCAAAGTACCAGTCTTTAAAAATAAAAGTATTACCGTATTGTCCCGAATATAAGACGATGTTTTTTTCTTGGAAATACATCTGAAAAAATGCGGTCGTCTTATATTCGGGCCAATACGGTAAATTATTTTAAAAATAAAATAAAATAATAAAATACAATAAAAATAGGGTCTTCCTACTTGCCAAAATGTTTGTTTATACACTACTTTTGGGTTCACAAGTATACAGTAAGTGTATTTATATTGGTATACAAACTTACCACATGCTGATGTACAGTATGGAATCTAGAGAAACATAGCCTGCGCTGGCAAAGTTGTCTTTGTACTGTCCCATATTGATAGCGTCCAGCCATTCATCCACCGTACTCACGCTGAATTCTGGGGTGGTGGGGTCTTCCCTGAAAAGGAAATTAAATTTGTATCAATTGCGGTTTGGTTGCGAAAACATTGAGAACTGAGCTGGAAAACTGGTCTTGCATTATATATCATCTATGGAGATGCAGGATATAGTATTAGGGCTTCAGCTTCAGGCCTACAGTTAAGAATATCTAATCAAACTGTCACTTGTTTCTCATTTCATGATAGTTTAATGATAGCCTTTTTTCCGAACCAACAAAGCAAGCTGATCCAAGAACTTTCTACTAGGGAATACAGCAGTTTCTTCCGAGAGCCGATATCTTAAGCAATTTCATGAGGAGAGGATAAAAGTTCAGGAGTTGCAGTTGAGGTTAAAACCTATTGTGTTGCCTTTCCGTTCTTCATGACAGACGGGTTAGGTTCACACTGCTGAGTGACAGCAGCGTTTGAATGAAAACCGGGGGTCAATTCAATCTCAGACCTGGGATGTATTTAACGCCCTCGTTCTTCTTTGTCCTCTTTGGACACAGAGGGATTAAATGACTGGCAGGTTGGGCTGTAATCAGAGAGACTGTGATGGGCTTGAGGAAGCGTATATCTCATGAAGGGCTCTGAGTCACTGGCTTTACGGCTGTAATGTGAACTCTGCCTCTCCTTCTCCAGCGCTCCTGATAAACCGCAGGTGGAGGGAGAGTCTGCGCTCTGTCTCGTGTCAGGTTTTACAATGGGGGTTCAGGCTATCTATACGACTATGTCTTTTTACAAAGCTGCGAGATGGATGTCTGCTGGAAAAGGATCAGCGACACTAGGTTTGGTTATATTAGACAATATGGAGTTTATCTGCTTGTTGTTTCACATAAAACGAAAGATTTGAGAGTTCATGGGGCAGACACCGAAAAGCTGGATTGGATTTTCTCTGGATTTATTTGAGCTGTTAGGGATTTGCTTTTGTGGCTTTTAAATGTTTTATCTGTACATCGCTTTAAAAGAGACAATCCTTTGGTTTAAACTGGTGTTGTCCTTCGTGTTTCATGTTTCCACCACATTATCAGGTTTTTCACAATTGAAATAGTTAACCCTGAGTTAACATAATCTTGGGTTAGCTTGATCCATGTTTACACTGATCGTACTATTTGTACACACTGTACATGAGGAAAACCTTGGGGTAGTTTTCTAATTTGCAAGTCTTGCAAAGAGGATGTGACATGTTTGAATATCTTTTCAGCAATTTAACATGTTTGCCATCACTATTCATCATAACCTCCCTCAGACACTTGAATTCATTTAAATAATAATGCATTTTCATCCCATTGGTACTTTTCAGAATATATCTAACAACATATAGTAAAGTTTATGTTTAAAACAAGAATAAATTGCCAATGGGGTAAGAAAAAGGAATAATTTGAGACATTCCCTGAAAATGAGCCTTCCCTAGTAAATGTGTATCAAGTTATCTTTCATTTATCTTGTTTTAAGGATGTTAAGATACACTACCTTTCAAAAGTTTGGGGTCTGTAAGTCTTTTTTTTTTTTTTTTTCACCAAAGGCTACATTTATTTGATCCAAAATGCAGTAAAAACAGTAATATTGTAAAACATTATTACAATTTAACTTTTCTATTTTAACATATTTTAAAATGTTATTTATTCCTGTGATGGCAAAACTGAATTTTCAGCAGCCATTACTCCAGTCTTCAGTCACATGATCCTTCAAAAATCATTCTAAAATGCAAATTTCCTGCTCTAGAAACGTATTAATGTTGAAAAGAGTACTGCTTAATATTAAAAACAAACAAACAACAACAACAACAACAAAAAAACACGATACCTTTTTTTCAGAATAGAAACTTCAAAAGAACAGCATTTGTCTAAAATAGAAATCTTTTGCAACATTATAAATGTTTTATTGTCACTTTTGATCAATTTAATGCATCCTTGCAGAACAAAAGTATAAATTTTTTGCCAATAAATAAATAAATTGTACTGACCACAAATTTTGGAATGGTAATGTATATGAACTTATCTTTAATTTATCTGGTTTCAAGGATGTTCAGATATTTTTTTTTACAGGAAAACAGGATTTAACATGATTTATTCCGACTCTCAAAGCCATGGGACCCATTGACTGCCATTATAAGACTGACAGACTGCAACGGTTTGAGTTAAAAATCTTCGTTTGTGTTCTACTGAAGAAACAAAGTCACCTACATCTTGGATGTCACGGGGGTAAGCAGATAAACATCAAATTTTATTTTTTGGGTGAACTATCCCATTAATGCAGGGTTAAAAACAGAGTAAAAATCATGTGTATGCACAAACACCAGCTGAATTTTAATGAAGTGAGGGTTCATATGAGTTTCTCACCAGGCTGAGCTGTTGGCGAGCTCTTTCAGACTGTTGGGGTTGCGGATCAGTTTGTCAAGAGTGTTGACGATCTGCCCGAATTTGGGCCGTTCACTTCTGCTCTTCTCCCAGCAGTCCAGCATCAGCTGGTGGAGGACAACAGGACAGTCCATCGGAGCGGGCAGCCTGTACCCCTCATCTATAGCTTTAATCACCTGGAAGACAAAGACATGCATTAAAAATACTGTACAATACAATGTGCATGTGCAAATGTATATTTAAGGACAATTTCTATTTGATTTCCCCATAAAGTTACTTTAGTAGCTGTAACCTTATTAAGGTTACTTTTTTTTCAATGTCGTTGCTAATTTTGTTATTGCAACTACAAAAAAAAAAATGCATTAATATAGGATATTCAAACAGTTTTCTGAACCTTTCTGTCCTCTTGTTAGACTTTTTATCCTCTGAAGACAGTATTAACAGTTAACATCAAGCCCCTGGAATTCTATTATGGTGAAAACTATGGTTACCATGGTATATTCATGCAAGTAACATCACTTTTACATTTCCATAACATACCAGACTATAACTCAACTAAATGGTTTAAACATCTTCTATATGACTATAATTCATTGCTATGGTTAAAACAGCTCCTGTTCTCTGCCACTTCCTGTTCTTAAATCAAAGGAACTATTTATTTTAGACAGGAAACATTCTAACATTCATTTCTTTGTTTCAAATTGAGCACTGAAGATCTAAATCATTATCTGTGGTGCCCTGAAGGTCTTGAAGATTCCTTTGACATTTCCTCTGATGGTAATAAAGGGAGAAGTCAGAGAGCGTTAGCATAATACAGCAGTGAGGGATGAAGTGTGTTTAACTGGCTTGTATTAAAGGCAGGAGCAGCTGGACAGTTCTCGTTTATGAGGCTCCTAAAAACCATTGTCATTCGAGCGGTTGCTATACAGACATCACCGCAGGAAGATGTCTGTTACTCTCTGAACGTTTGCAAGGACACACTGCTCGGAACCCCCCGAGAGGCTTCAGTGGAAATGATATTAGCGGAGATATTAGATATTAGTGGAGCAGATTTCAATTTAAACAATACACACGAGAACACGTGTGTTTCCAGTTTCTCAAGGACACTTACGTCTTGATTAGACATCTCCCAATAAGGCCGCTCTCCATATGAGATCACCTCCCACATGACGATGCCGTAACTCCAAATGTCGCTTGCTGAAAAAAAACGGGAGGGTTTTTTCACTTCAAGTACTTTGGTGTCCTAGGGGCTGTTTTTTTTGTTTGTTTGTTTAAACTAACCGATTTCATTTGTTTTGTTACATCATGTAAAGGACACTAAAAATATTTAGTAGATTTTATTGTTTTACCCTTGTCCCAAACCCAGATCTTCAATCTTAAAATATGAAATCCATCCAAAAAAAAAAGGATTATTACCAGTTAAAACTATGATCTTCTAAACAAATAAAATGAAACTGTTTTATTATGTATTGTGTGGGGGGGGGAAATAGCATTTTCAATAGTCATCCCACATATTTGTGGCATCATTTCTAACAAGTTTTCTCAAAAATTAGTGTACTTGATAACCAAAGAGATAATACAGTCAGTTAAGAGCTTGAGATGAAATATGAAACGCATGACATAATGAAAACAAAGAAAATGTTTAATTGTGCATCATTTTCATTCAAGCTGTAACAAATTATGCAGAAAGTGTGAAAATAAACACACATCATTTAAAAGTTTGGGGTCAGTAAGATACTTTTTTTTTTTTTTGGAAGAAATTAATATTTTAATTCAGCAAGGATACATGAAATTGATCAACATTTATTCTATGTCGAAAACATTTTAATAAACTTATCAACCTCAAACTTTTGAATGGTTGTCTATGGTTTAATTGTATGGAAATGTTAAAATTCCCATCATTGTCATTTCCGTCAGAAAATACTATTAAGCACAAATATATATTCTGGTGTAATTTCCATTTCCATGTAATTTCCACTGTTGGACATTGTTAGTAGACTAATAAAATTGATGGGAGTGTGAAAAGTGTGTTTCAATAGAGTTTATCTTCTAAAATTTAAAGAAACACCCATAAATAAACAGCAGAATAGAGACAATATTTGTCTTTTCCTATTCCAGCACTATGGCAGGGTCTGTATTTTCCTAAATGTCTTTTTAAATAGCTGCAGTGGTTTGTAGTTAATCTCTATAGTCAAAGTCAAACAAAAGACAAACCGGCTGTACTCTGTATAGACATACGTGACGAGAGTGCCAAAGAATAGCAGTGGGGCCCATGGGGTAAAATCATTTAAAGAGAATTTCAAAAAGCAATCTTTACAATTTTTTAATTATATAAAGTCACGGCACATAAACGGCTGCCTCGCGTGGCCTGGAGGGTTTTGTCTCTTCATGATTTCAACACTTGAAGCAACAGGGCACGGGGTGCTGAATGTCAGAGCCAATTATATTTTAAGAGTTCCTCTCTGTGCAAAAACACATATTTTGCCTCAAATGCGCACACACGGACATCAAAAAGCAATCTGCGGGGGTCTGTTCGGGGTTGTATGAGCACTTTTCTCCCCTGTTTGCATGTGACAACAGATTCTCTTGCTGAGTTTATGCTTTGTCCACCAGAGTGGACACCGACGGCTACACACACACATATGCCTCTTTCTTGCCCTTGGCCTTCATACGCATCCACAGGGTGCTCACCAATTACCGAGCTGAGAAGGAGAGAGAGGAATGAGTGTAGGGGGTTTGGAGGCGGTTGTCCTGTCAGAAACGGATGTAATTAATACATGCTGGGTTGACAGAGAAACTGACCCCTGAGAAAGCCAACTCGCTTCTCAAACATCCCTCCTCTGTCTCTTTCTTTCGGTGTCTTGGTGAAATTCTTTCACACAATCAAACACTTTCAAAAGACATGAGAGACATTTTCAAGGAGATCAGAGACATTTCAATCATTATTTCTCAACTGAGGGCTCATGGAATGAGTCAGATTTACCGTATTAAGCAAAGACAATGATGAAAGCTAGCTAAAAACCATTAAATAACAACTAAAGTGGGACTCAGATTTATACTGCAAACAAGATGTTACAAAAAAATAAAAAACAGCATTAATTTTTTATCCGTTTAGTTCTTCCTTCATTCCCTGTTTCTGTAAAATTGATGATGACTCACTCTAGGATCTAATAAAACCTTGAGGGGGGAAATGTGCTTTACCCGTGTGGTGTATGCAGCTTCAGGGTCGTCCTCTAGCACTCTGGACAGGCCAAAGTCGGACACTTTGCACACCAGGTTGCTGTTCACCAGTATGTTACGTGCCGCCAGGTCACGGTGGACATAGCTCATGTCAGACAGATATTTCATTCCCGAAGCGATTCCACGCATCATGCCCACCAGCTGAATGACGGTGAACTGCCCATCGTGTTTCTGCAAGAGAAAGAGAAGGCATCTGTTATTATTTGTAGATTGTACAGGTGGTGTACACTGTTAAAAACAAAGGTTTGAATAACTTAAAAATGTTATCCTGTGGCAGCAGGATGCAAAACTGGTTCTAACTGGAACCATTATTTTGTTTTTATTGGCTAATTTAATATGCAGGGGCAACTTATGTAATATATAATATCAGATATCATGAACTAGCAACATAGAACATTTTAAGGTGTCCTTGTTACAGTGCAGTTATAAATGTAAGTACTGAGTAATATGAATTAACTACATGTACTTACTATATGGTTAGGATAAGGATCAGGGTTTGGCTTAGGGTTACTTGCAAGTAATTATGCATAGTTTATTGTTATTATAATAGTAAGTACATGTAAGGTGTAACAAGGACACCTTTAAAATGAAAGTGTTGCCAACATAAATTGCGTTTGTGTGTGTGTATATAAGCTAAATATATACATTCAGTAATAATAAAAAAAATAAATAAATAAATGTTTTAATATAGTCAATTTGCTATATATTAATATATGATACTTTTATTTCTGTTGAAATTTTTACATTGCATTATTCAGAAAATTATTTCTATTAAATTATTATATGTATATACTGTATATCATTAGTATTATATATATATATATATATATATATATTGTTGGTAGGTGACACTTATAGGTAATAGGTAATATTTGAAGGCTTTTTTCTGTTAACATTTTTACATTACATTATTCAGACTTCATGCGTTTTTTCAAACTTTTCACAGTTCTAATGGTTTTGCCCTGAGTTCTGATTCGTTATGCAAAAGACTCTGACCTCTGGTTTTACAGCTCTTTCTGCCATAATTGCTATAATGTTTCAGGTCTTTATTAATGTAAAACCATCTGGATTTGGTGCTTCTGTTAACTAAACAAAAGAGCCTGGACATCCATTTTGCCTCAAAAGCAATCTTCGCAATGAGCAATTAGCCCAACGTCTTAATCTGCATATGTGGGCAGTACACTAATCTTGTTAAAACCCCACTTTTGTCCCTCCGAGCAATATCAATCTGAAACATGCGCTCGTATAGTATTTCATGTATCATAATGTGGGTAAGTTAATTACGCTGTGTTTTGTGAAATGTGGCTGCTGATTGATCGTCTGGTCTGATCAACTGGTTGCTATCAATCTAGTGTCAGAAGCCACACTACTTACAGGAAGAGCAGAGAGACACAGAAATAGAGACAGAGAAAAATCATTTGTTTTTGTACTAGTAAGTGATGCTTAACTGATCTGTCCTCTAATTAAACACATGTAGCTGGGTGGCCGAACTATGAGCTATTAGCCATAAAACTGACCCCATAATTATATTAGCTTTTTATGTGGGCTAAGGGTGTATTTATGGGATTCATTATGTACGCTGCAGAAAGATCGAAAGTCTCAGACAGGCCCTTTTTTAGGGGTGGGGGGTGTTAGATTTCATTTTCATTTTCTCAAAGTGTAGGCAATTAAAAAGAGTCCTGACTTAAAGGAAAACGTATCTGTGCTGCGTGTAATAAAACTTCGTGGCCCGATCCGCTGGGTGACAAAGGCGGTAATAAATTAGCGAGGATTGCGGGAGACGTTATGGCAGCTTGGTGGAGCGAGCGCACCCTTATTATAAATCTACCGAATTCATTTACTCACTTCCTGTCTCTATATGAGACACATTTGCAACACGCTCACTCGAATACACGCTTAAGTGTTATTTCTGATTACTAAAACAAAGGCGAAAAAGGAATATTTAATGTAGCAAAAACTTCCAGTATTGCAAATGTGCAAAAGTCAGACTATTATAACCTTGGCACTTTTGCTGTACAACAGACAGGATGCGAAAACCCTAATGGACAGTGAGCAAGTGAATCGCACAGCTTCCACCAGGCATCCATTCCATGCTTAATTTCCCTCCAGTAATAGACTTTCAGAGAGGTATCTGTGGCTTATACCCTTGAGCGATGGTCGTTTATTGGCTGTAGGTAATTAAATGTAAGGCAGCATCTTAAATGGCATGCGAACATCGGTGTGGACTTGTGCCATGGGCGTTTTGCCTTCCTCACCTTCAGGAAAGTATCCAACGATCCATTCTCCATGTACTCTGTAATAATCATCACGGGTTTGCCTGTAGACACAAAGAGAGAGAAAAAAAGACAGAAACACAATATTTACCATCAGCCTAGATGGAAGGAAAAAAGCATAAAATGCCGTAACAGATTGATGATTCTACACAAATCCACAAAGAAATAAATCATGGTAATGGTGTCATTAATCCTTTATAGCTGAGATGCTGAAACACAGGAATGAAGGAGAGAAAAGAGAAGGCTAAACCCTGGCCACACTCTCAGCCTCTCTCCCAGGCAGCCCCATTATTCAGCATGACAGACCTTCATCAGAGCCTTCCACCATCAAAGACAGCAGTTAATTAACCCCGGCTAATCCACTGAGAACCAATTAGAGAGCTTTGTTGCCATGATGGGCGGTCAGGACAGTCTGTGAGAGTCGATGGGAGGCCATAGCACCTGTTGTGATGGATGGCAGGTAGCGAAAGGAAGATCTCCTGTAATCTCAACACTTTAACGTCTAACAGTGTACTTAGTTTGTCTTACAAATGATTCTAGAACCCAAACTGAGAAAACAAAGTATTAGTCACCTGAACACAACACGTCTGCCCTCTCAATACAACCATGATCAAATCAGACAAGTATCAGTCTACTGGTTAGCCTGACAAACACACATGTAAACATTAGCATCATAGTTTTCATCATGTGTAAGGTCATTAACTTCCAACAGTTAAGAGAAAGGGTTCAAAATGTTGATCAGAAAATTATGTTGACTTCTAAGATGTCTCATTTTAGCCAAATGCTAATATAGCATTGCACATATCCTTTGCAAAATATGCAATGCCAGTTAGCCAACTAGTCAAAGAAAAATTAAAAAAGTGGCTGTGGACATACATTTCATTAGTTCTCTCAATATTTCACTCAATATTTTTGTTTGATATCTGTTGTTGGTGCTTTTTATTTCAATTAGATTAACATGTTAGCTTAGCAATGTGCTAATGCCAAACAGTAGCTATAGAGTGCAACATTCAGGTTCTGAAAGTAAAAATCCCTTTCATTTTCTCGATTGGTGGACTGTTTTTACCAATAACTTTGAAAACAGACCTACTGCGAGCTACAAGGTTGTTAGTTGATAGTTTATGCTTTTGTTGAAGCCGGCAGTCCACATTATTTCAACTTATTTTTTAAATAATTGTGTTCAACAACAAAATTCCTGGTGAAAAACTACATTACCCATGATTCTGCATGATTCTCCCTACACTCTCAAACTACTTGTACATTTGTACATATATGCATATTTTTCAATAATCCTAAAATATGTTATTTATATGCAATCAACATATTTAAAACAACAGTTTTGTATTAATCTATCATTTTTCATTTGATTATGCCATTTGCAATGCTTCATTGGATTGTAGTTCTTTTCGTCGACTTGTACCTTTGTATTTTTGTCTGATTTTCAAAGATGTTTTGCTTTAAATCAAAGTTTCTAATATTGTGATTCACCTTGTAGTTGGTTGGTTTGGTTTATATCAAAGGGAAAAAAACAAAGAATGGGAAAAATGTAACTAACCATTCATGTATTTGTGAGTCGGACAAGCATACAGTATTTACATACAGACTAACATATTCATTGTTTATATTAGCAACTGTAAGTGTCTTCTGTTCAATTCCATTAAGCCAGTGGTTCTCAACCCGCGGCCCGTCACGAATTAAAATGCGGCCCACCATGCTGAACACAATAAAAAAAATAACTTTCAGTTTTACAATTCATTTTAGTTTTTACATTAATAAAAAAATTTACTAAAAGCTATTTTGAACATAAGAAGGCATCCTGCATGAACGCCCACACTTACAAGGTAGCTCCTTCTGCAGATATTAGGCAAAAATGCAGCACATTGGGTTTTGAAAGAGAATTTTAGTTTTACAAACACACTCACACTAATAAGCACAAGTTATACTACTGCTGCCACCAATCTACCACAGGGCATCATCTGCAAGCCGATATCTGAAATATAGCGACAGAGTGAAATAAACAGAAAAATGTTCCAGTGGCTTGTTGAGTCTCGGTTAACAAGCTCTGTCATATCCCTCTCAATCCTCTGACCTGAATACATCACTCACAGGTCACCAAGAGTTCAACAATTTAGCGACCCTTGCTTCATTTGACAGAACGTCTAAGTGCAGATTTGACGGAACTAATCCAAACGTGACCGCTGGGGTAAAATGACCGTGTCAAATGTGCCTGTTGATTAGTTGGGGCGTATGATTCCGGTGGTGTACGCCATATTTGCCCTTGTTAAAGGGGCATATCAGCGCTGTGTATGAACCTACGCCAAGCATAAGTAGGTCTCCAGAGCGGAGGCTTATAGGTTCATGTACAGACACTGAATGCTAAGCGGGCTTACAGTGAGCCAGATAGCAGGAAACAGGCCATCATGTTATCACCCAGAGAGATGTAGTGTTCATTCGCTTTTAAGCCACTAAATTGCTCTTTACAAATATTAGTCTATGGAGGACCT
>NW_015662011.1:183466-184584 GCF_001515625.1 Sinocyclocheilus rhinocerous | reverse complement strand
AAAACTCAGCTTCAGCCATTTTTAGATAAACTGACATGCAAAACAGTGTCATTTTAGTGTTATTTATACACTCTTATAGTATTTATTAATACTTAAAAAATTATTTAATATTTTTTTCTGAATTAATTGCTATTTTTAGCAATGTTGTTATGTGGTTTTGTCATTTTATAATTTTTTATTGAAATATTCCTATATAGCTTTCATTTTTATTTTAGTTTTTTTAATTTATTATTTAGTATTTTAGCAGTGGCGTTCCGTCCATATAAGCTGCAAATGCGCCGCATACCCAGGCCGTCTGAGAGAATGAGTTCACGGGCTAATTAATAATTATAACATGATTATAAGTTGATCCCTTGTCATTTGAGATGTGACTCAAAGCTTAATAAAGTGTTGGGAATAAGTATGTAAAATTATTTATTTGAAAACAACGGTAATTTTCTGTAAATCCACGTCAGTTACGGAAGCTTCCGGGCGAGCGGATTCTTCGCAGCTTTCTCGCCTCCGCTCTATTGCTATGACTCGTCAGGATTGTTGCGCGTTCTCAGTGATTTGCTACTCTGCCGCTGATTTCATGCGTAAGGTAAGCTGTCCGCTAAGCGCTTGCCCAAGTGGAAAAATGCGCTGTTGCTGCCAGATCTCGATTGCCGAAAATCACATTGTGTTTGATGCAAAACTAACTCGACTAAATCATATGAAAAAAAACATTATAACTGTATATTTCCATGCTTTTTCAAGCAAAGCAAATTTTGAAAGTCCTCTACATATCTGGTCATAGACCAGAGTCGTCATGCCCATTCAAAGTGAGGGGGCACGTTTCCCCTCAGATTTTTGAGCCAAGTGGATTTTGAATGCAGCTTCCAAAAGACAAAAAATAGCGATTCATATTTTCTATATTTAATACAATCACACCGGCGTGATTAGAACGTGAAGTGCGTCATATCATCAGCTGCTAAATTCAAATCTGCGTTCGCTGGCTGGCGCTGAGCCAGATACAGACGCGTTTTTACAGCACTGCGCATTACAACCAATCACACACGATGCTGTTGAATTTATGAATGCAATGACCAATCAGAGGCGTTCAGATGAGTCATCGCTAAAATGCCGGTGTTTTCTTCACT
>NW_015662011.1:168309-183412 GCF_001515625.1 Sinocyclocheilus rhinocerous | reverse complement strand
CTTTCTGGCGAATTCTCTCGTCAGAAACAACAAAGTGCAAATGTGTGTATGAATCTGTAAGATATTAATTTCATAGTGTAAACAGCTTCAATGATTTTAATGGGAGTTTTTGAGAGTGCTTGAACTAGACTGTCAGTGAAAACTGATAATGTAAATGTTCTTTGCTCTCTTTCTGTACAAGGAAAGTGTTATGATAAGTAGCCTAACTTGCAATGTTTTTATTCACATTAACTTTCAATGTTAAATTCACATTAAATATAAACTCAGTCTATTAAAAATATGTTATGGCATGACACCTATATCTGTTAATTAAGTAAACAGACAGGTTTTTATGCATAGTTAATAGATTACATTATTAGGTTACTTTCGCCCACTATAGATCATCATAATCTACGTTTGCAACGTTACTTGGCAATATTTTAAAGATATTATTATTATTATTATTATTATGGTATTTTGCATGGCCTATTATTGGAGTAGTGTCACCCGGATGGGAGTTTGAACTCCTGTTCACTGGGAATAAAAATAAATTAATAAAAAAAATAATAATTCAGTCGATGCAGAGACATATAGAGCGGGGAATCCCCCATCTCCCCACCCTCTGAATATTAGTATCATAACGTAACTACGTTATTTGGCGGGTTTTACTTGGAAAAGCAGCTGATTTCTAGTATTCGAATAACTACGGATAAACCTGAAACTATAAGAAGGATTGGAGATGAATTTCAT
The DNA here is from genome assembly GCF_001515625.1 of Sinocyclocheilus rhinocerous. Classification (NCBI taxonomy): domain Eukaryota; kingdom Metazoa; phylum Chordata; class Actinopteri; order Cypriniformes; family Cyprinidae; genus Sinocyclocheilus; species Sinocyclocheilus rhinocerous. The sequence goes on along the minus strand of NW_015662011.1, from coordinate 182,683 downwards.
TTACAAATAAGGTAGGAATGTGCATACTTTTAAATCGACACCTGCCACGGTGTTTTCCTCTTTGAGTGTGTCTTAAAAGCGATGGGGGAGGGGGGGGTCTTAATCTTATCACTCAGCATACCCGGTTAAAAAAGTCACCGCTCGCCACTGATTTTTAGTACTTCAGCTTAAACATATTTGATTCAGTTAGCATTTGACAATCAAAATGTGTTACTTGACAGAATTTCTAATTTTCATTTAAAGCTGCAGTCCGTAACTTTTTTAATTAAATTATATTCCAGTTATAAATGTGCTTCTGATTACAGATGCTTTTTGGGTTAAAACAATTTCTTAATATGAAATTCGAAGAGTATGACAATTAGATTAGACTGTGCAGAAATTGAAATCTACACGCTAATACACACTATACTCATAGTCACTAATGCTGATGTTGTTAACATGAATCATTAGAGAATAAAGTATAAGGACTGCCACACATACTCTTCAGAACATTAGAGTCATCCGCGCTGGAGCCGTGCCGACTCACAACCCACGCAAGCTAGATAATTCCGCACACAGCTGCAATTCCAGGTTTTCAAACAGAGATGGCGACAAAGAGGCAAAACTTACGGACTGCAGCTTTGAAAGTTTATTTTCATTTTTAAGTTTATTTTTTCTTCTAATATTTTATTTTATTTTATTAACAAAAACATTTTAGTTTCAGTTAACAATAACAACGTTGATGCAATGTGGGTATAGCAGTAAATTAGGATGAAAACAATGCATAAATTGGCATTTTCTTTCAAAAAAAAACAAAAAAAAACAGAGAAAAAGTCCTTGGTTACTACTCCCAAAAAATATGAGCACTCACAATGTGTGTCAGTGTATCAGTGTGTATTAGTGCTCAGTAGTGGGCTGTTGTCCCTGTCTCTCTCAGGGACATGTAAACACCAGCCACGTCAGTGCTGATAAATGACTTACATTCCGGACACCTCCACTCTGGAATACAGAGATATGTGCTCGAGTCATGGGACGTGAGGTCTATGTGTGTATATAAATATATATGTCTCTATGAGTTTGTGAAAAACAGGTTTGATCACCCCCCTCCGAGCATCACCGCAGCAACAGACTGGTTATACATCACCTAAAATTAAATCACTATCTCACCAAGATAAATGCCTTCAACGACACCCCCAAACCTAAACTCCCATGTCTCATCTGAAAAAAGAGGGGGAAAAAATGCAATTCCGTTTATTTTTCAGAGGCAGACTAATGTAGCTGTCAGTCGTTGAAAGAGAAAGAGAGGGAATGGGCCGCAGCACACTGTGTTCAGGGAATGGAACGGCAATGGGTGGCCATCTGATGTCACTATGTGTGTGTGTGTGTGACTGCTTTATCAGAAAGTGAGTTGAAGCGGCGACTGGCATTGATCCTGAAAGAGCGGGTGACCGAGGCAGTGGATCTGATCAGGGAAAAAATGCAATTCCGTTTATTTTTCAGAGGCAGACTAATGTAGCTGTCAGTCGTTGAAAGAGAAAGAGAGGGAATGGGCCGCAGCACACTGTGTTCAGGGAATGGAACGGCAATGGGTGGCCATCTGATGTCACTATGTGTGTGTGTGTGACTGCTTTATCAGAAAGTGAGTTGAAGCGGCGACTGGCATTGATCCTGAAAGAGCGGGTGACCGAGGCAGTGGATCTGATCAGAGAAGCTTAGGCAGCCTCCCGGGGCCCTGACCTCAGAGTCGAGCCCAGAGAGAGAAAACACGAGCTGGACGTGCAGTTCAACACTGTGAGGATTTAACGGCATCACGTATTTTTAGTACTTCAGCTTAAACATATTTATTTCAGTTAGTATTTTACAGGATGAATCAAAATGTATTAGTATTTAATGGAATGTCTGATTTTCGTTGAAAGTTAATTTTCATTTTTAAATTTTTTTAAATTCGTTTTTTTCATCTAACATGTTATTTGAAAAAAAAAAAAAATAATAAAATTTAACAGGATCACATATATGCTTTAATGTGGGAGTCCTCCAGAACAGAACTGGTTTCAAAAGCTGAAATTTACAAAGAAAATTAATTTCATACTAAAGGTCTTTGCATACTGAGTCCGAAAAATCTCATCCGAAATTTCCGCACGTTAAAAAATAAATACGACCTCGCGTTAATCATGTTTACAGACTGCCTCCGAAACTTTCGTCCTTCATAAAAAAAAATAAAAAAAATTCTGATCAGGTTCAATTTTCTGTGTTTTCGCATCCGTAGCAAGTATTTTGATAGAAAAGGATGACGAATACGAAACCAACGAAAAAACGCATATGAACATTTCAGACTCAGTGTGCAAGGACCATAAACTTTGCCTCAAGTCTTATAATAAAACTGCTCTGGTAAATCTTTTTGAAAGGTCATCTAGTGTTGATTTTATGCGTGGGTTTAAGTGTTAAAACAATCATCAGCCACGATTACAGCAGGCGTTTAACTAATAAAACACTCCTTATAATGAGCTCTTTGGAAAACAACTCTGAAAGGTTCGCTCTTGACATTAATCTCTGGTAACCTTGAGGGGATTTTTTAATTTCCCCTCTAATTCATGCGTTATCAAGTGATCATCTGGACATCTGACATGCCAATTTTTCCTGACGAGATATAAAAAGGTTACGGCACAACCTCAAGCACACACAAGCAGCTTCATCCGTTGCAGATGGTGTCCGCTATCTCGAAGCACACAATGGAGCTCATTGAGGGCTTCCTGCATTAGCATCACATGTCTTATGAACAGAGGGCAGGCATATCTCTGTGATTTCACCCTCAAGACCTGGTTTCTCTTTTTGCTTTGTTTCTACAAAGAGAAGAATAGGTTTAACCCTTTATGAAACCTGCATGGCTGGAATAGCAGCAGTCTACGATGAGCTCTGTGTATGCGGGAGTGAACTAGCAGTTAATGTCACTGGTGGCTTATTAAGTGTGGCCTCAGGTACAGAGCTTTAACAGAAGGATAGGTTATAGATTTACATACTGTGAAGATCAAGAAACCCTGAGGGTGACACTAAATATGGTTCAGGCAGGCAGGTTTACAAATCATTCTTCAGAAGACAATGCAACTGTCTGACACAATGTTCTCTTAATATGAAGGAATTGTTCTTATTTTTTGTAAGTGCTTTCCCTGTATTTTAGATTACGCATTAAATTGTGCAGTGTTTTAGATTTACAGGAAATGTCTGTAAACTTCTCAATGGATATTTTTTCTTACAGTGATATATCACATGATGCTGCTATGGGTTATAAACAAGCTTATAAGCAGGGGAAGTCGTGGCCTAATGGTTAGAGAGTCGGACTCGTAACCCAAAGGTTGCGGGTTCGAGTCTCGTACCGGCAGGGATTGTAGGTGGGGGGAGTGAATGTACAGCGCTCTCTCCCACCTTCAATACCACAACTGAGGTTCTCTTGAGCAAGGCAACGAACCCCCAACTGCTCCCCGGGCGCCGCAGCAAAAAAATGGCTGCCCACTGCTCCGGGTGTGTGTTCACGGTGTGTGTGTGTTCACTGCTGTGTGTGTGCACTTTGGATGGGATAAATGCAGAGCACTAATTCCGAGTATGGGTCACCATACTTGGCCACATGTCACGTCACTTTTCACTTTATAAAAAGTTTTCCTTATTTCACTCCAGAAATCAGTTTGGATGCATTAATGAATTCATTAAATTCATTTAAATTCAAAAGTACAGTAAAGACTAATACATTGTTACAAAAGAAAAAAAATATTTTAAATAAATGCTATATTTTTTATGAACTTTCTATTAATCAAAGAATCCTGAAAAATGTATCACAGTTGCCACAATAATATTAAGCGGCACAACTGTTTTCAATTTTGATAATAAGAAGAAATGGTTCTTGAAAACCAAATCTGAATATTAGAATGATTTCTGATTGATTCTGTGATATTTAAGACTGGAAAATTGCAGCTGAAAATATGGTTTTGCTATTACAGGAATAATATACATTTTTTAATTATTAAAATAGAAAATAAAAATGAATAAATTGTAATAATATTTCAGAATATCACTGTTTTTTTTTACTGTATTTTTTATCAAATAAATGCAACCTTGGTGAGCATGACTTCTTTGACCTTTCAAGAACATTAAAAAAATCTTACCCACCCAAAAATTGTTAAATAAATAAAACAATAAATATAACAATATAAAAATAATCAAATAAATAGAAATGCATACACAAGACACAAAATAATGTCCTCAAAGCTTGATAGAAGGATTTTCCCAGCTCTAATCCTTTGCTACTTTCAAGAAACATCTAAAAACACACCTCCATCGTGAGCACACACACACACAATAAAAATATGAATCGTTTATGTTATTGTACTGTTTTTGCTCTGCATAAGTGTGTCTGATAAATGCATAAATGTAAAATGTAAATGCGACTATAAAAGTACAGAAATAAAAATTAAGCTGTCATTGTCTGTGGTGAAAATGGAAGCATGGATCCAGGTCTGCTTGTGTTGGTAATATCTAGGACAGAGACTTAAAAACCATATCCACTTAAATAAAGATGTCACAGCACGCTGCTGTCAGAGGCATTTCGCACAGAATCTCTTGAACTCTATACGTACTTACCAGGGAAAATCGCTGGATAAATCTATTCCCAACGGAGTCCCTCTGCCCTACATGTTTGTATTGCATGTTCGGGAAAAAAATGAATACCTGCAACAAACTCAAGTAATCAATATCACATAACGCCTCATCTGTGTAATGCAACACCCCTGTGATTTACTTCTAACCGGTATTGTAGAATAATCACTAAAGGAAACAAGACCTTTGTTGCAGGTGATTTGACATTTAGAGAGCATGTACATTATAAAAAATGCTTTGTGATATCAGATACAAGGCGGATTGTGTAATTGCGTATTGGGAGGGAGGCGCACCAGCTTGAGTGTGTGTGTATAAACATATGTTTGTGTGTAAAGCGGCACACCAGAGGCTTTACATTTGGCCTGTAGTCGTCCCATCAGGACCCCAGCAGTGACACTCCTTAACAAGCTCAAATCAGGCCCATTCTCACTGCTGGCTCATCCATAGAGCGAGAACCCCTATTGCAAATAGAGTATTGATTTTACACCCCGCATTAAAGTGGTTTATTTCGGCAGCGTGGTAACAGCAGAACTCATATCTCCATATATTCTGCATTGACATATACAATAAACTAACTTATAGGATAAAAGAGAAACTGACCAGGTTGATGTCCTGATGGCCCACTTTGGACACGATTATGAACATAAGAACAAAAGGAGCTGTTCTTCAACTTTACAATCTTATTGATTTTCCAAATGGTGTTTTAACTAAATGACACATGATGTACTTAGCACTGAGCTGCTTTCAAAGTCCTCGCTGTTCCCTACATCGCAACCCTAAATCTACCACAAGAGTTAGCGTAATTTAACACAAGAGTCTCCGCAAGACTTTAAACTTTCATTGTCCCCTAAACAAAGGAGCGGTGGTTTTAATGAATGCTTTCTCGAAATAGCAGCCACTTCGTTAAGAGGAAAATCCTTCGCGGTGGAAAGAGCGCGATGAGAGGAGATGATAGCCTCCTCCAAATTGAATGGTTCCAGATTAGGCGATTGTTGGCACATAAAGGAGGAAATGAGAGATATGGAGAGATCAGAACTTTTCTGACAAATGACGAGATAGTAATTAAAAGGGCTATTTCCAAAGCTTTCTTTTAGTCGCACCAGACCCACCATCTACATAACAATGGAAGCAATCACAGTGAGAGTGAGGGTTTGGAACATTATTCTGATAAAGCACTGTTGATTGGAGCTCTGTTTTGGATTTGTTGATCGCTGAGGCCACAAGCATAAAAAAGAAAAACACAATAAAACCTACATTTACAAAGGCTTCTTTGTGTACATCACTAAAATTAGCCCTGAGGGATAACACTGGGAAGTTAGATTGATTCTGTTTATTCAAAGAACCAGTTAAAACTTGATTTACCAACTCATCTGAGTCTTTATTCAAAAGTGTTTCCAGCAGCACTTTAAATTTCATTTGATGTTGTTTTGTAGTGTATGAAATGCTGCTGTTTATTACTGTTTATCACAAATTGATTTTTATGATTTTTTTTCCATTACTTTTGCAGATGTTCGAGATTACTGGATATTTTAATAATGTTCTAAAATGAGTTTATAGAGACTGCATTCACAAAAAACAATGAACGCCAATGAAATATATTAAAAGTTCATTAATGGCTGCAACTTTGCTGATATTTCCAAGTTTTCCATAACCACTGGAAGCCTGTTTTGCTAAATACAGAGTAATTTATCAACACTTTGCAAATCAGTTTGAGAATCTGTTAAAAAATACTGTTTATGAATTAGACACTTTTAGCTCATCAAAGATACGGTAACAGACAGAGACGCATTACCCTTCAAGGATTTTACATATCCCAAAGGATGTTTTTTTGTTGCTACAGTGAGTGGCAATCACGGTGTAAGGATTTGAATGCTGGGAGCTGTTAGAAATTGATGTTTTGAATAACTGTTTGGAGTGAAAGGTTAGAGAGCTGTCCCTGCTGTTCCCTTGCCCGCTCCTCGGCCCTGCAGCCACTGACCTGCTGAGCAGTGATCTGTGAAATTGCCTCTCTCCGCTGTCATACGTGCGACTATTCACAACCCCCAAGGCCAGAATACATGCAGCCATATGGACAGTGACATGACTATCACTTTACCCTTTCAGAATCGCTAAGATGTTTAGTACATAAGAGAAATAAAGTCTTAAACATAAGAGCACAACATGTTTTTTTCATAATAATAATAATAAATAATTTTAAGTTACAATTTTTATTAAAGATAATTAAGTATATTCCACAAGACAACATTTAAATCACAACCTTTCACAAAAATATAACACAAATTGTGTAAATTCAAATTGTATATGTAAACATCTGTGAAATAGCTTCATCAGAGAATTAATAAAAAAAATGTTTTATGATCTCTTTTTTAAATGACAAGCATCTTGCAGATTCTTAAATTAGTAAACATAAGAGCAGAACACACTGAACACACACATTTTAGCATTGAGATACCATTATAGATTTTTTTATGAATATTTTGAACCTAATTTTTATTTTTTATATTTTCTTATATACTTGTTTTATATACTTGTTTTAATTTTAGATAACGTATTAGTAATTTTGTAGTGTTTTTGCAGTTTTGTTTCCCCCCCTATATCTCTATGCAGTTTTATTCATTTTTTATTTAATTTTTAGTTTTAGTTATTTTAGTACATCAACTACATCACCTCAACTACAGCAACTAGCTGGAATACATTTACATTTACACTAAGTCATTTAGCAGGCGCTTTTATCCAAAGTGACTTACAAATGATGACAATAGAAGCAATCAAAACCAACAAAAGAGCAATAAAATGCAAGTGCTATGACAGGTCTTTTTCTAAGAATGTCAAATATGTCCTCTCTACATCTTCCCCTAAACTCTCTTTTACCCTGTCAAAAGCAGGCTTATTTTAGATTCCAACAGAGGACTGGTCTATTCCATGAAGACAGAGGTCAGAGTGCAGCCCAATGTTGAATGCATTACTCTCACTTAAACCGCTACTTTGCTCTTCCAAAGAGTCTGCGTGCTCCGAGAGACACTGAACTGAGCTTTAACCCCGAGCCCCTGATATTTGCTCAGAACATAAATACACCACTTATAACTGGAGGACAGGCAATTAGGCAGCGTCTGCCTTTTCAAAATGAAAAGCAAACTCGATTTACGGAGGAAATAGTTCTGTAAACTGCACAAACCAATGCTAACAAAAGGTCAAAATTAGCATTCCGCATTAGAGAGAACAGAGCGAAAAATGAATATGAAATGTCGAGACGTCGCTGTTCATATGTGCGCTGCTGAATATTTATGACACTTAAAACACATCCAATTAACTATTTAAATGATTAATATTCATGCAGTCATAAATATGCATACTTTCATTGTTGTGCTCTATAGGTAGTGCGGAGCCGCAGACGTTTGTTCAGTCATAATGACGCTCAAAAGAAAGGGTTTTTGTTTGGCGTCTGGTGAAAGCTGAAGTTCTCCGATAAGCTCTCCCCCATTACTGATGAGATAATGAGACTCGGAAAGGTTTCTAACACACATAACACTGTGTAAGTCTATCTCTGTATGCGATTAAGATCCAATTTAGACAACGCCATCAGGCCACAAACATATAAGTGCAGAACGGCAGTTGAAGATTGGAGAAACAAGCGATAAAAGGAAAACAAGTTTCTAAACATTTCATTTTGCTTGTAAGAATTAAAAAAAAGCCTAGTTGACTTAATCTGAACAGGACATTATTTAAAGATCAGCGTAACATTTCCACTTTCATTTGCATGTTTCTAAAAACGTTGACCTGTAATGTTCTTCATGTTGCTGAATTTGTATGAAATACAGATTATACCTAATCTATACGGTTGTAAAACGTTGCAAAAACTTAAAATGGTTTAAAGGAAATCAATTATTTCAAATTCTTCTCCGACTGTTTTCCACACATCATTGTCAAAACTGCAATGCTAGGGTGTTCTGAGCATTTTTTTGGCAAGTTCTTATATGTTTTCTAGGATTTTGTGGTGTTTTTTTTAGGCATTTAATTGCTAGGCGGTTTTTAAAAAAATTACATATTTATCATTTACAAGCTAAAAATCATAATTCTGATTGTTTAGAAAAGTCACTTCAATTGTCTGTAGCACACACAGTGGGGAACGAGTTAAGTGCCAATTTTAACAGTCATTTAATACTGTACTTAGGTTTACTTTTGCATAACACTCCCTAATCAAAAGTTCCCAAGTAGCCAATTGAACATTTCCAAATGAAAAGTTAATTCTAGAGATAATATGTTTAGTCACATTTAAAGGCTTGCTCTGCAATACATCTGCTGTAGCGAGTCTTTGTCTTCCAACCCTCTTGTGTGGACGAATCCAATTCAACAGAGCCATTCAGGTGGAACAGTCGAGCTCTGTTTCTGTCCTCCCCAAGGCTGAGCACGTCAGTGAGTACAGCACACCTCCATCTGGCTCTTAATCACAACGCCATGAAAACACTTTGTGACCGCTGTGGCGGAAAAGGTTTGTTGGTGTAGTCACAATAATCATATATTGTCACACTTGTGCTATTCAACCACGCTGTATAAAAATTGTACCGAACCAAGAACTCAACTGTGCAATTGAATTCCCGCAAAATTATTTCTGAAAGCACTTTTGAGAACAGTCACACCTCCATCTGGCTCTTAATCACAACGCCATGAAAACACTTTGTGACCGCTGTGGCGGAAAAGGTTTGTTGGTGTAGTCACAATAATCATATATTGTCACACTTGTGCTATTCAACCACGCTGTATAAAAATTGTACCGAGCCAAGAACTCAACTGTGCAATTGAATTCCCGCAAAATGATTTCTGAAAGCACTTTTGAGAACAGCTTATTTTTCCCTCAGTGCTTACAATGCAGTGTATGTTTACTTACTTAAACTTTTCAATCCGTCTTTTAAAAGCCATTGGGTGAAGGTGAAGACGACAGTACATGTCAGTCACTTACATCTGGTAACGACTCCCTCCAGTCTGATGATGTTGGGGTGGTCGAATTGGCCCATGATGCTGGCCTCGCTCAGGAAGTCCCGCCTCTGCTTCTCTGAGTATCCTGCTTTCAGACTTTTGATGGCCACGTAGATTTCTCTCTTGCTGGGGAGCTTCAGACGGCCACTGCAAACCTCACCAAACTCACCTGGAAAGAAACACATGGCTATCATCAGCACATCAGCATCAGACTATGGTGGATTTATGAAGGAAAATATGTGTAACTAAAATTCACTTGACTGGACACTGTGACTGTGTTCACTGTCTTGTTTTCCAGTGAAAATATATGGTAACACTTTAGTATAGGGACCAATTCTCATTATTAACTAGTGGCTTATTAGCATGCCTATTATTAACATATTGGCTGTTTATTAGTACTTATAAAGCACATATTATGCATGACCATATTCTACATGCCTAATCCTACACAATACCTAAATATAACAACTACCTAACTAACTGTTAATAAGCAGCAAATTAGGTATTTATTGAGGCAAAAGTCAGAGTTAATGGTTTGTTAATAGCGAGAATTGGACATTAAAATAAAGTGTGACCACATATATAAATATAATTTAAAATAGATCTATTTTCTGCATAATATATTACAACTCATTAAGACTATATATATATAGAATATATTTTATTTTATTTATTTATTTATTTTTGTTCGTTTTTCTGACCACAATTGAATTGTTTTTTTAAATCATAAATACAAAATTTAGTGAGGTTCATTATAAAAAAAAGCATGTTGCTAATGGCGCAAGGAAATAATTTATACAAGTACACAATTTAAGGATTTTTTTTTTCTGAGAAACAAGACAAGAAATGTTGAAATGTTATTAAGTGAGAAGAAAGGGACTGTAGAGTGACACGAGAAACATAAATCTAGAACAGCTTTGTAGAAAACTTGGCATATACTGTATATATATTGTTTTGGGAGAGCTCTGTTATATGGTGGATAACATCTCAGTCAAATATGTTTGGGTTAAATGCGTGTCCTGTTCTCACACAAAGAATCTAAGAATATTTCTCCATGGCATTGTTTAATTCAGAACTCCTAAAGCCCCAAAGAACTCTATTGCACACTATTGCAGCCAGATGAAGAGAAATTGGAAATGAGAGAGAGAAATAAAGAACCAGGATAAAACAAAAAAAAAGTCTGAAAAATGGAGAAACCAGTCACTCACGGACAGAGAAAGCATACGCTGAGGAAAATGAGATTTCAAAGCCAAGTTCAGACGCAGAGATATGCTGTATTAACAGCTCAGTATTTCAAACAACAGCTTTGTGTGTGAGGATTACAGTTGGCAGACGTTCTATAATTAGGGCTCAAATAGAAACCTCCATTCTTTGACATACATTAGCACACAACTACGCTTACACACTGAAAACACGTTTTATGAAGTGAACACACCTCAATATTTAAGGAGCTACACTGACACGATTTGCATAATGTATATTTGAGATTCAATATTGTTTATTTTCATTTTATTTCCACAATTTGAAGAATAAGACTCTCACCTGCACCTATAACTCTCTCTATACGTATAGTGGAGGCATCAATTTCCTTGGCAAAATCTCGGATGGCTTGATTTGGGTCCTCGTAAGTGTGGGGGTGAATATACGTCCTGCTTCCTGGAAGTTTCACTGCAATAAGAAAAAAAAAAAAATACCACATATGATTTTCACACAGGGATTTTCAGTCCGAATGAATGCCAAGACACGACTGCACCATAAACCCAAACAGCCTCCTAAAAAAGTTGGAAAAGATAAACTCTATGGTGAGTTTGAGCATGAGGGTTTTTGATTTATATCGCACTCTCACAGCCGAGACTGGAAGAGAGACCTTTTACATTTATGTTACCTCTAAAAACAACCGTTTGTTTTGACAATCCATTATGTATGAGTGTTGTGTGTGTGTTTGTGTGTGCTATTTTGGCCATCGTACCTCTCCCATTCTGAAACTGCATTTTTTCTTCATCTGGATCTTGCTTCGCTTTAATGTAGCCACAATGTCTGCAACACATTAAAAAAAAGATAAAAACATCAGCTATAAAAATGTATATTTTTATAAACCAGCCATAAAATTGCCGTTCAGCACTGTATGAGAGTGAGGAATAGATTATGATTATTTCCAAGCTGCTGAAGAGATGAAGTTCCCTTCATATATTAGACTCAGCTGTGACATCAATCAATGTGTTTCAGTCCATATATACAGCATTAATTGTGTCTGAACACATTTGAATGAGTATGCCACCTAATACATGAATAAAAGTCTTCAAATGAGAGTTTGAGGAAGTGTATGCCCTGATAAAAGTTAGTCTTTGCATGTGTATGAGTGTGTGTGTGTATGCTGAGTGCACTAGCACATCTGTGAGTTAGTCTCCGAGGCACATTGGAATGTCTAAAAATACCCACTGGTGTTCTGGGTCTCCATGGGTACGATTCTGAAACCGTCTGCCTTCGCCTGCAGCAATATAGTGCAACACACCCAGTATAAAAGCTCCTAGAGGCTTAGCAACATTTTAAACATCACTGCAAAACAACAGCCCCCCTCACAGTCATTTGTCAAGTGAATGCAGTTGCAGTTTACGCATTAAAAGACCCCTGAAGCGTGTCTCCTAAAGGCATTTCATTTAATTAAAATAAATAATAGCTGTTTCACATTTCAGTTGTACAAGTTCACCTTTTCATGCAATCCATGTTTGACTTTGCGTCTGCGATGGGAGATTGAATATGAGACTAAACTCAAGCCCAAATTTCCATCGTGAACTAAAGAGGTTTATATAGTTACATAACTTATGTAGTACGTAAGTAAATAAATAAATGGCACCAATAATCAAAATAATAAAATAACATTCAACATAAAGTTGAACGAACAAACAAACAAACATTTAATAAAAACAAGGTGCCAGTAATTAAAATAATAAAAGAAACTTAAAAAAATCTGATTAAAAAAAAAGTTAAACAAACAAATGAACAAATAAGTAGTGCTAAAATGAACAAACAAGTAGTAAAATAACCAAAACAAAACAAAAAACAAAAACAAAATTCGTAAATGTTCAGCCCTGATGCCATGTGTCAGAGACAACAAAAATCTTTCTGTATTCAATATATGAGCAATATTAGCATGACTGAAATTGATTTTGAGATGTTACCAAGATGGATGCTGAATGAACTGACCTGCCTTTGAGTGTGCCTTGAAACCCATTTCTTTACCTTAGAGCGGGTCATGAGGATGCTTCAGTGAAGATCTTCTTGAACCGAATCAGCCTCTGCAACTTCCCACATGTAACTGCCTAATCTTTCATGCTCCCTTGCAAACAGCATTACACTTTAATGAGAGAAGCTATGAGGGAATTACATTTCCCTTCTTCAGGTTCTTCTCTCCCCTGTTCCTGTGCCTAAACTCCCCTCGGTAATTTGTCTCAAAGTAAGAATCACTCATGACAGCTAATCTGAGAAGAAAATGTAGAACTCTCTCATTACAATCAAAGACTAGTACATTTTAAAATCATCTTTTGATTATAATTGGTTTGGGGTGAGTTCCAAGGCATCCGTAACCGCTCGGGAGCGGCCGAGCTCGTGTAAGAGTCGGCAGCAGGGAGACAGATGAGCTGGAGGCTTCTGGCTTTTAATTTGGCAGTAATGATGAGGAGAGGGGCTGCCCATGCCAGGGTCACAGGAGCCCAGCCATGGCGAGTTGGCAGGCTGGAGCTGTGATTGCGTGGCAGAGAAAAGTGAGAATGATTCTGTCTTTGGCAAGCGCACCTCACTCGCACACATGTGTGTGTACACTACATAGTGTAACCGATTGCCAGTGTTCATCATGCTCCATCACTTCAGTTTGATGCTGATTTTATTTGTCTGAATCAAACACAAGCTCGTCATCATGTAAACGCCACTAATTGGCTGGGCGGATGGATCCCCCTGTGCGTGTGTGAGTGGAAACCTTGACTCATCTCGTCATTGATGTCAAGGAGAATGAAGAAAAATGTGACATATAACAAGATGAACGGCTGAAGGTCATCAAAACTAGAAAACAAGCCATTCATTAAATTCTCAACTTTATTGTTTTTCTTGAATGCAATCTGACAAATGGGAAAATATCAGCAAATTTAACAGCTGTTTATGACAGCACTCAACTATGCTGTCAGGAAAGTGACACAAGCGCACACCAAAATACTGTGTGTGTGTGTGCTTATTGTGACAAAGATTTTGCATTAGTTTTTTTAATGTTTTGTTAGGGCTGAATCCAATGTCATCATCCTTTTATAGAGATGCTTAAAAGCACAACAATTACATTTGCAGCATTCTAACGTCTCACTTTCTGAAGGTTTGTTAGTGTGTCGGATGGCATTGTTAGTCATGTCTGAGTCTTGTGTTTTGAAAATAGTTAAAAGTAGGGCTGCACGATAAATCGCATGCGATGTTTAACGCGCATCTTGTCAGTAAAGCCAGTTCTTTAATCAGCACAGAGCCGTTGTTCACCGGCAAGCTGCGCAAAACCACGTTCATAATCACGTGATTTTTTGCGCAGCTTGTCGGTGAACAACGGCTCTGTGTAGTAAATGCTGCTCAATGTGAAAGCCCGCACGTGATGGAGATTTACCGCTGATTACAGAAGCGGCTTTACTGACATGATGCGCATTAAATATTGCATGCGATTTATCGTGCAGCCCTAGTTAAAAGCGTTACAATTTTATGCATAGACAGAATGATGATAGATAGATAGATAGATAGATAGATAGATAGA
>NW_015662011.1:143988-168120 GCF_001515625.1 Sinocyclocheilus rhinocerous | reverse complement strand
TAGATAGATAGACAGACAACTAATTAAACGATAAATAGAATGACAACTATATTATGATAGAACAATAGCTCAATAGACAGAACAAACGATAGCTCGATAAATAGAATGAACGAAAGAACGACAAAACGGACAACAGAACAAGCAACAGATAGACAGAACAAACACAAAATAGACAATAGAAAGTTGTAAAAAACAAATGTTAGGACGAAAAAGAGAACAAATGAGTGAACAAACAAACAAACAAACAAACATAGACAGACAGACAGACAGACAGACAGACAGACAGACAGACAGGCAGATAGATAGATAGATAGATAGATAGATAGATAGATAGATAGATAGATGTGTTAAATTTACAAATTCAATACAAATTCATGAATTGAAAGGGAGCCAGTTCTTCACATTTGAATTTTGAACTCTAAGATCAATTATGGCTATTATTCATTATCAAATAATAATATCTTCATTGGGGCATCAAAATAATGCTATATCAAAGAGGAAACTTGTCAAGTTAAAATAATAGGATTCTTGCTATAGTTTGTACAATGCAACCGTTTCTACAATCAGTTTCTGTTTTGAAATGAAAATGTGTGCATGTCAATAACGAGCATACATTTCCATTACATAAAGTGTGTATGCGGATATTGAGGACCACAAATCTTATGAAGCTGTTCTCACTGTATGTCCGTATGGCTGACAGGCCTCTCAGAAATCTAATGAGAAAAAGTGCATCTTATATTGACAAAATGTCTCTCCTTGAAGAACAAAGCAGTGAGCATCACCCTGATGAACAACTCCAATCTTCCAGTGTTCCTCCAATAAATGAGCGAGCGCTGCTTGCTTTTGTTGAGCAAGGCCTCTGCTCTTTCAGTACGGCCTGAACACCATGAGAACAAATCACTTTGTGCTGCCTAATGCACTCTCGCTCTCTTTCTCCAGAACATTCTGCCACACAGAGCAGACAGATTTGAGATGTTCGGTACACCAGGGTCTGCTATTGTACATTGCTGACGGGAGAAAAAAAGCTGTTCCTGCTCTACGTGAAGGTCTAGCACATTTCAGCTTCATATTTCCTCGTTCTCTGAGTCGCACACTCAATTTACATATCAATTTACCTTCCCGGTCTAATATGCTATCACATGAGCGCCGTTCTTTTTCATGACGGCTTCCAGCTTTCTGTCCTGCAGACCATATACTGTGGCTTCTATAAAGAATAGTTCACCTAAAAATGCAAATTCTGTCATCATTTCTTCACCTTCATGTCATTCTGTATGACTTTCATTCTTCCATGATTAAAATTTTTAAACAATATCCTGGCCACTCTTTTGCCAAAATGCATCATAAAAGTATAATAAAAGCAGACCATTCAAATCAGTCATCTAAAGCCATTCAATAGCTTTGTGTGATGAACAGACAGAAATTTAAGTTGTCAAAATCTTGACATCCAACATAGCTCTCACTGACATGTTCATGAGATTTCATATTAGAAGTAAGGATATCTGATCCATCTACTAATCATTTTGAGTCTAATATTTCCAATGAACTGATTGTTCACAGAACCCTCTGAATGATTTGTTCACTTATTTTGATGTTTTATTTTACATAAAGTTATCGCATTGCTTCAGAAAACTTGGAATATAATGTACGATTCATATGGACCTTGACTGCACCCAACTTTTAATCATTCTCACTAAACATTTTCAAAAATTAACCTTTTTATGAAGAAAGAAAATCCTAAGTGTTTGCAACAAATGAGCTTGTGTAAATAACTAAGTAATGACATAATTTTAGTTTTTTGGGTTAACTATTCATCACCATTTGTCTTATTCTATAACTTTTACTCTTATTTAGATTAAAATAGCTTTATTAGTATAGTAAAATTTAGGTTTTACGTTGCCAAAGTACAGTATCATTAAATATACACTACTGTTTAAAAGCTTGGGGTCATTTGAATTTTTTTGTAAAGAAATTAATACTTTTATTCAGCAAGGATGCATTAAATTGATCAAAGGTGACAATAATAGACATTTATAACGTATCAAAATAATTGTATTTAAAAAAAAAAAAATTCTTTTGAACTTTTTATTCATGAAAGAATCCTGAAAAATATGTATAATGGTTTTCACAAAAATATTAAGCAGATGCATTAAACTTTTTCAAGATTGCTAATAAATGATTCTTGAGCACCAAATCAGCATATTAAAATGATTTCTGAAGGACTGTGTTACACTAAAACTCTAGTAAATGCTGCTAAAAATTTACTCAGCTTTGCCATAAAAGGAATAAATTACACTTTAAAATGCATTCAAATAGAAAAGTTACTGCAATAATATTTCACAAAATTACTACATTTTTGATCACATAAATTCAGCCTTAGCAACTTCGCTCAAAAACATAAAAAAAATATTTTGAGCACAAATACACACATGTAAAAAAAATATACAAAAATGCATTTAAATAAATGTACTTATAAAAATGCAAACAGGAATTTTATGCATGTCGCACAATGATTCAGTTATTTTTATTCTTTCCTTCTCTCTTATCTGACCTTTTCACTTTTTGGAACTTGCATCACAATCATTTCTCCTCTCCCTTCATCTCACTTGCTATATTTTCATATCCACATCTTGACACTCTTTGAGGGTTTGAGTCGGAGCAGAGCTGATGATTGTGCTGACAGTGTGCTTTCTGCTCGGAGCGCTCAGTTGGACTGCAGCATACTAACGCTATTGAAATGAGACTTGGGGAGAAAGTGATCTGCTGTAACAGGAACCCTAGAGCTGTAGAGCCCCTTCCCATCAGCCTCTGCCCTGAGCACCGAGCTGACTAAGGCGCTTTTTGATTCCCCCATCTCTGCGAGGTGCCTGGTGTGAAAAACGGCTCTCCCCAAAACAGAATTACTTTAGGATCAAGAATGCCGGCCAGACAAAGACAGCGGCGTGATCAAACGGAAGGGAACTTTCTCCTCTGCGTGAGCTCAGATGGATGGTTTTTTTTATGCCGAGACTCCTTAAGAAGAAAGTTTGATACCTTTAAACTGAGTAAATATGGATGTAAAGGGAGGCTTTGAAACCAAACAGTATCAAATTGAAATGTGAATCTAATGGAAGTTCAAAGGCTGGAAAGACACAAAGGAACTTCTCAACCTTGACTAAACCTTCTCGAAATTCAAACTTCGGACAAATGACCAGAAACAAGCTGTATATAATGAGAAATAGTTTATATGACAAGCAGGCTTTCTCGATATTCAGATCAGTCGATCAAGACAAGCAGGACTACAGAAATAGGAGGACGGGTCAGGGTTCTCCTCTATCCTCCTGGCATTCCATTCATCTCCATTAAAGCCTCCCTAGCCACATGTCCTTGCCAACTGTTTCTAACTGACTCGCAATTAGGTGAAAAAAAATGGTTCAGATATTCCCATGACTGCCGCTGCCCTTACCCTCGCGCTCCAGCAGTGTGTTGAATTACGATCACCTCATCTGGTTTAATTCATCCGGCATCTCCTTTTACAAACACAAAGTGGACCGCCGTAGAAACGGGAGCAAGAGAGTCGGCATCATGTAAGCCTTTCGCTAAAGAGTAATCAGTGACTGTTTGGTCAAAGCGATGACCCTTTGAAATACCAGTCAGTTTATAATACACTTAAAATTAAACTTCCTTTTTGACCTTGATTTTTATTCAAACGAACATAGATGTTTATCGTAGGCTTCTGCAAAATACACACATCTGACCTCCACGCTGACCTTCTCTACTGCTCTGTTCCACCTTTAAAACATTCTCCTCATCTCAGAGTGATGAATGGCAGGCGCTCTTAAATGTTGATTTCCTGTTTGGCGCATGCCTGGGCTGGGGAAGAGCTGTAAAACCTGAAAGGAGCCTGCAAAGGGCACAGCATGAAGTTATTTCCTCCCATAATGCTTAATTGCTTGTTTGATTACCTTGTGTTTTCCACAGCATTAAAACGGGAGGTGACCAACCTTAGCCTTTCATTTGACAATAAGCATGTGACCTTGAGATAACCGGCCATGCTGACGACACAAAACAGCTACGGTCAAGCTGATATGTGGATTTTACTTTTTATTAATGGGAGAACTAAAGAAGCGTAGGAGACAAAGTGACCTTCTCAGGTCTGCAACATGTCTACAGCCAATTCTGAAAAGGTTTTAGCCATTCTGGAAAATTATTCTGTTTAAAAATACCTACTGAACACTCTTACAAACTAAACTAAAACTTTTACAGCCTGATGCTGCAGAAGAACTTTTCAAAGTTCCACAAAGGACTTTTTATTCTCTTAAATAAAAGGGAATTCTCACATTAATGCCATAGAAGAACCATTTTTGGTTCTTTCAAAAAAAATCTTAAGAACCTTTTTCCACTATAAAGAATATTTTGTGCAATGAAAAGGTTCTATGGGTGTTAAAGGTTCTTCATGAAACCATAGATGCCAATAAAGAACCTTTATTTTAAAAGTATTTAGAAATATTAAAGTTCTGATGCTTAAAATAGTTAAAAATGTTAAAATATTGTCATGATTTCTGAAAGATAGTGTTTCAGATGACATCAGATATTAACAATGTATAAATGTAACTTTAAAATAAAGATTTTTTTAATGGTTCTTTGCAGCATCTTATGTTCAACTTGTCTAATGAAGCATCGTTTTTCATTGCATTGAGTTGTAGGGGCTATATAGATATTTAGAAATTTAAATAGTCCTTGATGTGACATTATAGATTCTTCAAATGGTTTCTGGGTTTCTTACAGAGGTAGTTCACCAAAAAAATTAAAATCCTGTCATTACTTACTCACCCTCATGTCATTCCAAACCCATATGACTTACTTTCTTCTGAAAAACCCAAAAGATGATATTTTGAAGAATGTTTCAGCTGTTTTTGCCCAGGCAATTAAAGTCAGTGGGGTCCAAAGCAACACTGGACCCCACTGACTTTCAATGTATGGACCAAAAAAACAAAAACAAAAAAACGTTTGGAACAACATGACGGTGAGGAAATGATAAGATAATTTAATGTTTTGGGTGACTACGGCATGCTGATCTAAATAACCTAGAATCTCACATCAATTACTTTTTAAATCTCTAAAGATCTCTACAGTCCATATAACTCAAATGTACAATGAAAAATAATGCTTGATAAAAAATAGTTGAACCTAAGGCACTGCATTGAACACTGAAGAACTTTTATTTTGAAGATTGCTGCATAATAAGTTGCGTATATACGTTGTTAACATCTGAAGCGAAGCGCTTTTGGTATAATTCAGATTAGACAGCAGTGTCTGTGTTTGAAGTCAGAATCAAAGTAAATGGTTTTGAGAGGCCTCTATTACTGATGAACAAAAATGAAAATTACGCGAATGATCTCGTCAACATTCGGTAATGAAGAAATTTAACAAATGACAGCACTTTGTTCTGAACCCTTTGTTCACTATACTGTCATGCCAATAAAGAGAGAGGGAGAGAAATAGGAATAGGATTTGTTTCTGGGCTTCAGAACATATACACTGCACACAATGCAGAACAAAAGAGAAGTTACAACAGTGTCCGTACAAAATTAGTCTCGAAAAATTGACAATGAAGCTGAAAGGGATGCACAGAGAGGCTCTCCAGTGCTCCGTATTTTTGGTGAGGGAACGTTTTGGCCTGCAGTGGCTGTCAGCATGGCTGATTAGCATAAACGACAGGCTTTTTTCAAAGATCAGATGATTTCTAATCATTCGGTGTGTTTGCCACAGTGCTAATAGGATGGAGACGGACAGAGAAATGCCTCCCTAACGCTTTCATCACGCGGAGTGGCTCTTCAGATTAATGGCAATCAGCGACACCCACGGCTCCAGCTCACAGGAGCCGTCATCGCTGCACCGTACGGTCATTACATTATCAAGCAATAACAGATAGCCAGAATGAATGCGAAACAAAATGCTCGTCCCTCATCTCTTGATCCCTCATTTCTTTAAGCTACTTTCTCTTGGCTCCTTTCTCTGTTGGAGGAGACCTGGCAGACCTCCAAGGCCTGTGCTTGCTATTTTAAAAAAAAGATTTACTCCAGCTAAAGTCATTATTAGTGAAGCGAAAAGATTAAATTGAGATATGTGCTAAATTCCAGGATGTGTTTCTGATAGGTGTGGAGAAACATCTCATTTGTTAACGATTCATTACAGTAATTGAGAATGCAGGAGAGAAAATTGCGGTGATAATGATCCTATTTCTGAGAGCCGCTTTTTATTAGTTTGATTCAGTACAGCAGTCAGAATCCAATTAATTAAGGAGTCTGACCTCTGACATGATGACTAGTGTCGCCCTAATCTATGCAGGGGCCACGCATGTAATTAAACTCTCATTTGCTAATCGGCCCAAAGAAAATGAAAGGACATAAAGTGCATGCCTTTGTTTTGGCGAAAAACGACTGTGTAAATAAGACTAAGTGTGATAGCAGGTTCATTTTGGTTGACTTTTAATTAGAGATAATAAATACTAAGGATAAAAGCAATCTTTAAAATTATAATTCTAAAAAAATATATATATTTATATTGCTATTATTATTATTATTATTATTATTATATTTCTAATGCCAGATTGAAGAATATTAACAAAAAAATATTAACAAAAGCACTACATAAAACTGCATAACAACACCATTAATGTTATATTATATTAATGTAATAAAATAGTAATATAACATTTCCATAAAGCATAATAATACTAATACTAATAATCCCAATACTACTAATAATAATATTTTTATAATACTATATGTATATTTATATAATAATATTATTGTATAATAATAATATGAAATATTTTCATAAAGCATAATACTACTACTACTACTACTACTAATAATAATAATGCTATTTTTATAATAAAACAATTATTATAGAATTATTATTAATAATAATATTACATTTTCATAAAGCATAATAGCAATGCTATTTTATAATAATAAAAGTATTATTATTATTATCTCAGAAAACCAATCATATTTCCAATGCCATAACCTACATCTAACTTTCTTTTGTTGTTCTCAGCAAAGTTTTCTTACTTTCTGTAGGAAAGTACTACAGTACGTGGAAATTTACACTCCCTCCCCGAAGACTTAAAGCTCGAACCACACAAACAGGCCTGTCACCTTTTTCCTAGCAAGAGGTTTAAGATTCCCTTCCTGTATAATTGTGCTTGACAGGCGGCAGCTTGCTTTGCTTTCATTATCTCAGTGTTTACTTCTCTTTTATGCTGACTGTGCGGTATTTCAGTCGCTGCTCAAATCGCACCGCTCAAAATGAACTGAGCTATAGTGCCGTCCATCCTATAGAAACAATTATAGCAGCGGCACCGCTGCCAAAGAGTGCTTTTACACACAGCGAGTATATTGCGGTGAGAGGCCAGTCCATCACATTAAGAGGATGGGAGAACCATTACACCTCTGGATAAACGTGAGAAGCATGTGTGTGAATGTGTTTGCACATGAGTGTGTAAATGAGAATGCACTGAGAAGGGCCCGCTGGCTATAGACTTGGAAACCGAGCTCATATGAAGCTTTGTGTTCACCATTCCAGTTTTTATAATGGGACAGCTCTTCAGTTTATAAGCAGTTTTGGCTCTAAAACATCATTATGTCTGTTGTGCTATAATTTCAGGCATGGGAAGGCGCTTTGGTGAGTCTGCTAGCAGCACAGATGCATTTATACCAGGGCAGAAAAACAAAGAGCCAAACATTAAATTGTTAAATTGGTGCCATTTGGCCAATCAAAGATATCACTTCGATGTTATCACACGCAAGCACACTTGAGGTAAAACTGAACATTTTTTTGCAGAAATCCATTACGAACATGGCAGCGCAACAACCTGTTCGATACATAATGAAAATTATCAAAAACATGTTGGAGAGCATGAAGTGCTCTCAGCTTCAGAAGAAATGTTCTACTCGCATGAGAGTGAGTGAGCGTATGAAGCACACTTTCCTGTCATCATTAAGTTTTAAGAACAACCCAAGGCCTGTAGCAGATGCTTCGAAGATAACATCTCATTGACAAAGAGCTGCTGCTTCTGTCTGATTAGATCGGCTTGAAAATCTTCCAGTGCACTTCATCTTTCATTACAGAGACAAATCCATCTGTGCCATACTAGCATCAAGGAGATAAGTGAATGATCTCTTGCAGAATCTCAAATTATTTCCACCGTCATGACAGACTATATTTGAAAAAGGTGGTAGAGGGTTTTAAAAGCACAGTATACACTTATAGAGGTGTACCAGGGAGGGAACAAATGAATGGGAAAAATCACGATGCACAATATGGCAGCTCTAGAAAATAAAATCTCAATTTGTTTTCTTGAGAACAAGCATGCACATTTCATTAGACATGCCTGGAAATAAGTTGCAGGATCATGCAAATACTTTTCAATGTTTACAGTTACTCATGCAATTGTAGAAATGCAGTTGCATTTGCATTATCTGCAGTTGATCTTAATGAATTTATTCCAAAAGTGTCCAAAAATCAGGAACTACTGAAATAAATCATGCATATAATATGTATATAAAATATGTATATAATAGGAGTAATACGCAACATTTAGCTGGTCATGTGATCTTAACATAGCGCCCCCATGAGGCAACCTACTATACAGAAAATATGTAGGCAATTGACAATTCACTATGATTTTAAACATTTTTAAAAGTACAATTAATGTATAAAAAAAAGTACAGTTAATGCGTAAGTTTCTTACAAGTACACATCTTTTCACTTCACAAGATGTTAATTGATAAAGTGGAGTCATGTGGATTATTGTGATGTTTTTATCAGCTCTTTGGACTCCCATTCTGACGGCACCCATTCACTGCAGAGGATCCATTGGTGAGCAAGTGATGTTATGCTAAACTTTTCTAAATCTGTTCCAATGAAGAAACAAACTCATCTACATATTGGATGGCCTGAGGGTAAGTACATTTTCAGCAAATTGTCATTATTGGCTGAACTATTACTAACTATTTAAATGAGGGAAAATCATCTTTGTGATGCATAATACTGCAATTAATATGAATAATTTATTGAATATTTAAAATAAATACAGTAACTATTGATAATTATTCAAAAAGAATGTGCTTGCTTGATCTTTCGTGCAGCAGAACATATTAAAAATGTAATTAAAAGACAAATATTGGCATGTGTAGCGCGCACGCCAAATAATTAGGCGCTCCACTGAGGATACGGCTTAAAAGAGATTATCCTAAAGGATAGAGCGAGTTAGACGTGGGAGTAAAATAGATTTTCCAACTTTCTCATAAGTTAAAAACAAAAATAATTGTCTGGCAATGATGAGAGCAGCAGTGATGTTTGATAAGTCGGAGAGCTACACTTGCAGGAGTTTCCCAGCCGTTAGCACCCACCTGCCGTGTTTTAATTGTTTTTTAGGGAAACAGACTTTAAAAAAAAAAATTTGTAGTCCGAATTTGATGACTGAACACCATCTGCCTGCTGTAACACATGCCAGTTTCTCCTGTTGTCCATATATAAGGCCACAAATATTCTGTATTCTGTCAGCCAAATGTAAGTCCCTGGTGCACTGAACAAGCAAATTAAAACAGCATTATTTATTTATTTACTTATTTTGATCTCAGCTGTTATTTTATTCACACAAAAACTAAAGAGATCACAGGGAACGGAAAGAAGAGAAAGGAATAGCTTGTGCGCTAATGACTCCAACTAAAACTTGATTTCTATTAGCCAGTGCACTTATACTTTTATTATTGAGAATTTGACTGTATGACTGTTTACAAAAATGCATTTTTATGGTATGCTAATCATGCTCGCCTATTTTCATTCAACAAGGGGAATGGCGCTAATTAGCTGTATTTCAAACGTTTATATTAAAGCACAGATCCCAGCCTCAGTCTTTCTTGTAGGCTACAAGTATTATAGCAGTGGAACAGGCAATGCTGATGTTAAAATCTCTAAATTATGCATTATCTCTGTGAGCCAGGTGAAGTCATCAACAGTGCAAAAATATGCTAACGGTGCCGCAGCCTTAGCAAAATATTGCTCATGTTTTTACAGAGAGAAAACAGAGAAAGAGGGAGGGAGAGAGAGAGAGAAGAGGAGTATGGGGAATACAGATTGAAAATAATGAAGTAAAACAGGCTGAATACTGCAAGTCTAACTAGCCACTCTGCTACTGTTCCTTCATTCAATTGTTTGCTTGTTAATGCGTTTGTTCTTTCACTCATTCGTTCACTCGTTCGTTTGTTCCTTCACTTGTCATTCGTTTGCTCTTTCTTCCTGGTGTGATTCTTATAAAAAAAGATGGATATACTTGGCAGCTATAAAGACCTAATGGTAAGAGGAAACAAAATGGACTCAACAGGCTAGAGTCCATCTCAACAGGCTAGGCAAGAGCAGCAAGGTGATTATGCTGTTGGATCTCTTGCCCTGAAATCCTGAGCTGCATGCAATGAAACTATTCTCAATGTTTGAAAGTAAGCCAACAGTTCAGCTTGAGGACTTATAGCTGGCCGGCAGGGGTTATTGAGGCCTGACTTCTCTCTGAAGAATGATACTGTTTGCATAATCTTTCTATAGTATGTCAGACAGCTGTGCTACAGTAGAGACTTACGCCTGAGGCCCGTAGCCAAAGGAATAATCTTCTGGCAAACCTGCACATGGTGGAATAATAAAAAGGCATTTGGGGGCCTCGAATTTGTGGGAAAGCCTGTATATCTGCATTATGCTAGCAAGTCTACAGTATAGCTTTTGTAACATATTACAGTATGTCTGAATGACTTATGTGAGCCCTGTTTAATTAGGACTAATTAAACTCATTATGGTCATTTAAGTTGAGCTGTTTTAACTTGACACTGCAATTTAAATACTAACAGATGTACAAGATGAAACAGATATGTAAATATATATTTTTCAATATTCTTTCATAAATGGAAAGTTCAAAAGAACATCATTAATTTGAAGCGTTGTGTAATTTTTTACTGTCACTTCTGATTAGTTTAATTACTTGCTAAATTAAAGTATTAATTTCTTTAAAAAAAAAAAAAATCATACTAACCGCAAACTTTTGAACATTAATGTACTTGGACCAACATACCAAAATATGTATAAAAATAGCACAGACTGAATGAAGAATGTAAAGAGTCATTGACAGATATTGAACAAATACACTAAATAACTGTTGAACAAAACAAATCAGTCTACACAAAAAATGAAGGCCATAAGGATGAGCATTGCCACGTACATTGCTCAAAGCAGAACATTTTAAATCTGACAGTAACTGTGTTGAAACGTATTGTTTAAGCCGCTGAATTTATAACAGCACACTAAAGACAACATGCTGTCAAAATCTTTTCAGAAAATGTGTGTCTTTAATTTCATTTTTCAAATTCAAACACCGGCCCTAAAAATATTAGAGCTAAAAACATGAGACTACTAGCCATCTTCAGTAACTGACCATCCTTCTTTTCTATTTTGTCTTCTCTTCTACAGTTATCTGAGGAGCTCCAATCAACACTGCCTGTTCTCTCAACGCATTCTGTTTTTCCAGCTTTCACTCCGGAGAGAGAGCTCTAATTGGAAATGCATGAAGCTGAGTAAAACCTGCCGAGAATTACTCTACTACACCACTTTTTCTGGTCTTGCATATTCCAATTTTACATATTTATTGTTTTGGTTTATAGTTGAGTGGTTTGAGATTAATTATTTGTTGCACATGAATCCATTACGTGCATTTCTACATGCTCTCAGCAGGCAAACATGGGTCTTTTCTAGTCAATACTGAATAGGGCACTCAGCAGGATAGGCAATCACCTCAGATCAATGCTAATGTTTTTAGAGACTTCGGGCGAGCTTTGTTCGAGAAAGAAACCACTATTTAATTCAGTCAGAGTATATTTATTATCAGCATTAATTTATAGGCTCAGTACATCTCATCCAACTGACTGCACCGTCTTTTCTGCTTCAGATATTGTTTGAATAGCAAAGATGCTGTGCAAAATGTCTCCTCAGACTTCAATTTCAAACGCTTTCTTCTTGGTTTTTAGGAGCCTATAAGACACACCTCACCGAGTGCCTGTATTGGGTTGTTCTAGTTCTTTTAAATGCGTCGGCATGGAAGAAGCCACACTTCATTTTCTAATTCAAGGTTCAATTTCTTGTAAAATCGCCATTTGACAGCAGCTCTCAGATCTAACGAACAGAAGCGTTTTATTTTGCTCTGTAATATCAGCCCTCGGGACCAGTACACCTTCCTCCAAGATGGTTTAGAAGGACGGAACGACCGAAGCAAAGGTCAGATGGTGTTAAAAGGAAGCCTATTCTTACCGTCCACTCACTACAAAACACACCACCAGGAAGATAAGGAGCACAATGCCACCGGCTATGGACACCACAAGGATTGTGGACTGGTTAGGGTCCCCAATGGCCAGCATATCTAAGGATGGAGAAAGAGAAAAAGAGACACATTTGCATCAGCGTTAACCCTCATGTTCTGATTTTGAGATTGCTTCGCTTCCTGTTTGGCCTCAAAGACCCCAATGAGTTCCTCTGACTTTATCAAAACCCACAAGAAAGATATTCAGGCACGTGATCAGCTAGGGACAAAAAAATAAATACAAATTAAACATGAAAAAAAAAATATATATATATTATTATTATTATTATTATTATTGATACACTTATTTTATTATTTAATTTATAAATGTTAAACAAATCAATAAAGAAATACATTACTATTGCAATAATACTATTGTTATGTGAAACAAAAAAAGTGTTTAATAATAAGAGCAAAAATAAAATAAACAATACTGAAACTCTATCTTATATATTTCACTTTTAACTATTGCATTTTTCAAAATATTGATTTTTATGCAGTATAGTGACATATGTGAAAAATGTATTGCATTTATTCATATTTTATACCAAACAAGCAATACAACATCTTTCATGGAGACATTTTGGAGGATTTTTTAAAGTATGTGGTCTCTTAGACCCCAAAGAGGGTTAAAAACCTACATAGCTTCAATGTCAAACTTTGCTTTGGTTTCCTTTGAAAAACCAGAACCAGCTGCATTTGGCTACTAAATATGTAGACGAAGGCGGGAGTCAATTTTCTAATTTACGCATGCCATCCAAATAGGTATGTTAACAGAGGGAATAACAGGCTCGGTTTGAAAGTTTCACGGCGAGTATATGGATTTTATGCTGCCGCAATCGACTCATTACTCAAAACAAATACATCATTTATCAAGCCCGGCAACGCATGAGTAACCGCCTCTTTCAGGAAAATGAATATCTCCAGCAACATGAATTGATTTAGAATTCCACTCAACTCCATTCAGCAATCTCAGTTATGCACCACGTACAGAAAGAGATCGCAACTTTCTGAGTCAGGACCAGATGCATGAAATATGCTAAATACATTTTTTTTTTTTTTTACATTATAAAGGATTTTTGCCCTTTTTGACAGCTATTTTGACAGGACAATGAGGGATATGATCGGAAAAGACATCGAGAACAGAGGCAAGCATGGTTCATGATATATAAATACTGGAAACCTTTACAATCAACTTGCATTAAACATGAAAATGCCATTAGTGCTGCCAAACGATTAGTCGCAATTAATCGCATCCAAAATAAAAGATTTGTTTACATAATATATGTGTGTGTAATGTGTATATTTATTATTTATATATAAATACACACACATATATGCATATATTTCAGAAAAATATGTTATGTTTGTATATTAAATATATTTATATATAATATAAATTATATAATATGTGTATATATTATATGAAAATGAATATAAATATATGCATGTAAATACATGTAAATATTTTCAAACTATATACTGTATGTGTGTGTATTTACATATACATAATAAATATACACAGTACACACACATATATTATGTAAACAAAAACTTTTATTTTGTATGCAATTAATCGCGATTAATCGTTTGACAGCACTAAATGCTATTAAATGCAGATTAAATTTAGCAGCCCTAACTAAAATAAATAATAATTAAATTACAACTATAGTACTCTGCAAAAAATAAAAGTAAACTAAAACTAACAATAAGTGAAAGTTACCAAAAACTCCTGGAAAGATAAGTTGAAAGTAAAAGAAAAAGAAATCACTATTATAATAACCTAACCACTAGCCAATGGTTTCATAAATGGATTTTTCTATATTATCAGACTAAACATATGCAATTTACAGTACTGCCTGTTCTGCTCTGGTGTGTATCGTATGAACAAATGCACATGGTGTAAGCCGTTTATGAATGTCACTGTGAGCCAGAGGCTTAAGCATTTCTCATATAATTAAAAGAGCAATTACTATACTGGACTCTGTTAACTTTCAGCTTGGCAGATCAGGTCCGCTGAGCTCTGTGATATGCTTCCAGAGATGCTCGCTGGGCCATAACATACTTTAAATTAGGTGCATATACCACAAGGTCTCTGTGTTTACCGTATGCCCCAAAGCCTTTTAAAATGTGCCTCCATTCTTTGATCCCTATCAAAGGAACATTGACTCAACACAGCCTTGTTTGTCCTCACAAGACACGGCGACACACACCGTCCTCGCCTCGCAATGCGCATAAGCAGGAGGTTTGGTAAATAAGTCACACACCAGCTCACCATATTAAATTCAAAAGCAGTGTCCTGAAACTACCAGCATCTGCTCAACAATGGAAAGAGGAGCAATGCAAAAATATACAGAAGAAAGTAAAAGAAAGAGGAAACTGTTGAGAAAAGCATAAAATCATTACCCTCATGACTGGTCTCCAGCTCTATCTCTCCACCGTAGTTGCCGTAGCCTCCGTCAGTGCGCGCCCTCACTCTGAACACATAGGTGGTGCCCGGCTTCAGCCCCTCCACTGTCATTGTGTGGGCTTTGGTCTTCAGAACCGTGTAGTTCTGGTCTCTTTGGTTCTGGAATGGAAAAACACAGCAACATTCACATTCACTTACAGAGAGATTTGTTCAATTGGATTCAGAGATTGAGGATAAAAAAAAAGTTGCATAGCGTTCCTGTCCGATTTTATTGCGGATTACACTACTGTTTAAAAGCTTAGGGTCGATATAAATGCAGTTTTAATTTTTCCAAAATTCTGTTTTATTTTTTCCAAATTCCGTTTTTTTCCACTTTAATTTTTCTAGACTCTCTTTTAATGGTTAAATTACATTTTATGAATCACAAAGCATGTCTAATTAACCGAAATCAGGAAACTTACAATATTAAACAGCAATTTATTAAAAGTTTAACAAAAATTTAATTTTAAGGCCCTATGCAATATGTTTTATTTTTCTGCTAAATAGATTCTGGAAAATATTTTTTTTCTGGTAAATATGACGAGATTATGTTCATGTGTTCATGCACTCATATATTGAGGCGGCAGAGGCTGAAAACACTGTGAGCGTCACACACGCTTCAGTATGTGTGTAGTAAACAAAACCGTGCTTCTGTGCCATTCATTCACACAGAGCCACGCAGAACATGCAAGATTCATATTTAAATAGTGTAAATAATTTTTGTGGCTTAATATTCACAGACAGTAATCCATATCATGTTTTGATTTAAGTGTACTGACCTATACTTCTGCTTTATCTAAAATTTGGCAAATTCAGTGACATTCCACATTATACAGTAAATTCCGTTTTTATGACTGGATTCCAACTGATTTCTATTTTAAAATGTAATTTAATTTCTGTGATTGCAAAGCTGAACTCCAGTCTTCAGTGTCACATGATCCTTCAGAAATCATTCCAATATGCTGATTTGGTGCTTAAGAATCTTTCTTATTATAATCCATGTTGAAAAGAGTTAATCTTTTTGTGAAAACTGTAATTCATTTTTTGTAGGATGCTTTGATGAATAGAAAAGTAAAAAAAAAAAACAGCATTTATTTGATTTTTTTTGTAACAACGTCAATTTTAATGCATCATTTTTTTAATGAAATTACACATCTATAAAACTTAAGCTTTCTGTTAAATTTAACTGTGATGCTATGCTATCAATGTTAACCAATCAGTCTAATATACTTGTTAAATCAATTTAAAGTAAACAGCAGGGTGGCAGCATTGATGTGCTGCATGTAGAGCAGCAGAATTTCGAGGTTGTGCTGTAGAATATGACATAAGACGATTAATGAGGGATATTATTTCAGCAGCATGTTAATACTGTAGCCAGCAGGCGTCATATTTTGAGTCATTTTAGAGAGGCAGATGCTGGGGTGCTAACATACCAGGCCAAGGCTTTAATTTACACTGTCTGACATGATTATTTGTGTGATTATAGTTACATGAGTCAGACATCTGCAGTCTATGAATACTGTGAGTTTATTAATTTTATAGTAATTACCAAGAATGCCAGCTAACACTTAACATGGCAGATTCACTTATTCTCTGATGCATATTGTACACAAAAATGGCAAAAGCTGGCTGCAAGTGCTAGTTTGGATG
Source organism: Sinocyclocheilus rhinocerous (assembly GCF_001515625.1). NCBI lineage: Eukaryota > Metazoa > Chordata > Actinopteri > Cypriniformes > Cyprinidae > Sinocyclocheilus > Sinocyclocheilus rhinocerous. The sequence goes on along the minus strand of NW_015662011.1, from coordinate 151,639 downwards.
TGGCTGACTGATTTTTACTTGCAGTCAGCAGTCTGGTTATGCATTACATTTACATTCATACATTTGGCTGACACTATTATTCAAAGCGACTTGCATTCAAGGTATGCAAGTCTAAAAAAAAATAAAAAAATCTTGCAATATGATCTTATAAACTGATCATATAAATCGAGAATGACAAAATGAGAGATGATATTCCTCAGAGAAATCAGCCACTAGCTACCAGTCATTAAAACAGTCAAACCACCCTTTCAAAATGAATAAATCTCTTTCAAATATTAAAGAGCATCCCATAACCAAATGGGTTCTGGGAAAGACTTGGTTCCTGTCCACCACACCCAGAATGAAGGAGTGCAGAGCAGGTTTGTGTCTGAGAGCGTGGGATCGTTCCAGTTCCAACAAACACAGCATGCACCACACGATCTCCAATGCCAGACACCCATCTGGGCATTCAGTCTGAGCTGACATCCCATAATCGCACAACAACCAGTATGTGTGCCAGACTAGACTGGGTCAAACGATTGCATCTGTGCAGGACTGATTGACTAAGGTTGAGTTAGGGATAGAAGTGCAATCTGTTCAATATGTGCAAAAAAAAAAAAATTATTGAACTGAAATTAATTAGATTTTTTTACATTTATTATTAAGTATAAAATAAATAATAAAATAGGATGTACTGTATTTATATGCCTCACAGCCTTGATTACTTGATTAACAATTGTGTGCGCATGTTAAAAATAAAATAATAAAAATAAAAAATAATAAAATACAAAATTAAATTAAATAAAATATTGGATATAACATATATTGGCTATATGAAGTACAGCCTGCTCAAAGTATACACAAATTAAATAAATAAATATTTTAAATAATAAATATAACATAAAAGTTGGATATAACGAAGATCAGCTTGTTCAACTGTGTGTGTGCAAGTTCACCTTTATTCTGTATGTGTGTGTGTTGAGCTGACATCCCATAATCGCACAACAACCAGTATGTGTGCCAGACTAGACTGGGTCAAACGATTGCATCTGTGCAGGACTGATTGACTAAGGTTGAGTTAGGGATAGAAGTGCAATCTGTTCAATATGTGCAAAAAAAAAAAAATTATTGAACTGAAATTAATTAGATTTTTTTACATTTATTATTAAGTATAAAATAAATAATAAAATAGGATGTACTGTATTTATATGCCTCACAGCCTTGATTACTTGATTAACAATTGTGTGCGCATGTTAAAAATAAAATAATAAAAATACAAAATAATAAAATACAAAATTAAATTAATAAAATATTGGATATAACATATATTGGCTATATTTCATTCTTCCGTTATAATTAAAGAGCTATGCGTATGTGTGTGAGCAGCCGGCTGTAGCGTACAGGGTCTACTGATTGCTTTCATTCCCAAAGGCACGATGATGCTTCAGCCCTCAATTACACATGCCAGGGCTGCCTGGACAACTGCAATCGTTACAGCTTTTAATGGAGGTCAAAGAAGCATGTGTGCAATCTGTGTGTGAAGATGATAACTGTTCAGATGGTAATAAAAGAGGAGAGAAGAAGAAAGGAAAGGAGATGAAAAGTAGATGTACCTTCTCATAGTAGATGACTTCATATTCCACTATGACTCCGTTTGGTCTGTCGGGTCCCTGCCAGGCCAGTGTGATACTGTCTTTACTCTTTCTCTCCTTCAGGATCACATTCACTGCAAACAGAGTGAGACAAAGGCACAATGTGATGATGTGCATACAAAATAGTAAAATTCTATCTGTAAGTATTCAAGATCACCTCAGTTCAATCGTAGCTTCTTGACCCACATGGTTTTATTCCAGTTACCCCTCTACTGATACAAAATAAAGCCACTGAGAGCTCACAATCCCCTTACAGACTTACAGAGAGTGCTTTACACACATACACACAAGTGAAACCTTTGTCTAAAGAGAGACAAAGGGGGCCACACAACAGCAGGTAATTACACTCTTGAAACACAGTCTAACACCTTCTCTGTCTCGCTCGTCTGTCCATTCATCTCTCTCACTACAGCAGGACAGACACAGAAAGAGAATGAGAAGGGGGGAGGGAGATGGCAGTAGAGACAGCGGGTCTGATATTTGGTCAGATGGTTGGAGGTAAATTCACCTGGTGTCCTTCACCTCTTCTGTGCTCTGAGATCTGTGAACAGCCTTCAAAATGACACCAGACATACACACACACACACACAAAAAAAAAAACAGCATTTATTTGATTTTTTTTGTAACAACGTCAATTTTAATGCATCATTTTTTTAATGAAATTACACATCTATAAAACTTAAGCTTTCTGTTAAATTTAACTGTGATGCTATGCTATCAATGTTAACCAATCAGTCTAATATACTTGTTAAATCAATTTAAAGTAAACAGCAGGGTGGCAGCATTGATGTGCTGCATGTAGAGCAGCAGAATTTCGAGGTTGTGCTGTAGAATATGACATAAGACGATTAATGAGGGATATTATTTCAGCAGCATGTTAATACTGTAGCCAGCAGGCGTCATATTTTGAGTCATTTTAGAGAGGCAGATGCTGGGGTGCTAACATACCAGGCCAAGGCTTTAATTTACACTGTCTGACATGATTATTTGTGTGATTATAGTTACATGAGTCAGACATCTGCAGTCTATGAATACTGTGAGTTTATTAATTTTATAGTAATTACCAAGAATGCCAGCTAACACTTAACATGGCAGATTCACTTATTCTCTGATGCATATTGTACACAAAAATGGCAAAAGCTGGCTGCAAGTGCTAGTTTGGATGTGGCTGACTGATTTTTACTTGCAGTCAGCAGTCTGGTTATGCATTACATTTACATTCATACATTTGGCTGACACTATTATTCAAAGCGACTTGCATTCAAGGTATGCAAGTCTAAAAAAAAATAAAAAAATCTTGCAATATGATCTTATAAACTGATCATATAAATCGAGAATGACAAAATGAGAGATGATATTCCTCAGAGAAATCAGCCACTAGCTACCAGTCATTAAAACAGTCAAACCACCCTTTCAAAATGAATAAATCTCTTTCAAATATTAAAGAGCATCCCATAACCAAATGGGTTCTGGGAAAGACTTGGTTCCTGTCCACCACACCCAGAATGAAGGAGTGCAGAGCAGGTTTGTGTCTGAGAGCGTGGGATCGTTCCAGTTCCAACAAACACAGCATGCACCACACGATCTCCAATGCCAGACACCCATCTGGGCATTCAGTCTGAGCTGACATCCCATAATCGCACAACAACCAGTATGTGTGCCAGACTAGACTGGGTCAAACGATTGCATCTGTGCAGGACTGATTGACTAAGGTTGAGTTAGGGATAGAAGTGCAATCTGTTCAATATGTGCAAAAAAAAAAAAATTATTGAACTGAAATTAATTAGATTTTTTTACATTTATTATTAAGTATAAAATAAATAATAAAATAGGATGTACTGTATTTATATGCCTCACAGCCTTGATTACTTGATTAACAATTGTGTGCGCATGTTAAAAATAAAATAATAAAAATAAAAAATAATAAAATACAAAATTAAATTAAATAAAATATTGGATATAACATATATTGGCTATATGAAGTACAGCCTGCTCAAAGTATACACAAATTAAATAAATAAATATTTTAAATAATAAATATAACATAAAAGTTGGATATAACGAAGATCAGCTTGTTCAACTGTGTGTGTGCAAGTTCACCTTTATTCTGTATGTGTGTGTGTTTGTGTGTATGTGAGAGTGAGTCTGTGTATACAGGTGTGTTACAGTGAAGGTATTCTCTCTGATCGGTGACGTCAACCCTGATTTCATTCTTCCGTTATAATTAAAGAGCTATGCGTATGTGTGTGAGCAGCCGGCTGTAGCGTACAGGGTCTACTGATTGCTTTCATTCCCAAAGGCACGATGATGCTTCAGCCCTCAATTACACATGCCAGGGCTGCCTGGACAACTGCAATCGTTACAGCTTTTAATGGAGGTCAAAGAAGCATGTGTGCAATCTGTGTGTGAAGATGATAACTGTTCAGATGGTAATAAAAGAGGAGAGAAGAAGAAAGGAAAGGAGATGAAAAGTAGATGTACCTTCTCATAGTAGATGACTTCATATTCCACTATGACTCCGTTTGGTCTGTCGGGTCCCTGCCAGGCCAGTGTGATACTGTCTTTACTCTTTCTCTCCTTCAGGATCACATTCACTGCAAACAGAGTGAGACAAAGGCACAATGTGATGATGTGCATACAAAATAGTAAAATTCTATCTGTAAGTATTCAAGATCACCTCAGTTCAATCGTAGCTTCTTGACCCACATGGTTTTATTCCAGTTACCCCTCTACTGATACAAAATAAAGCCACTGAGAGCTCACAATCCCCTTACAGACTTACAGAGAGTGCTTTACACACATACACACAAGTGAAACCTTTGTCTAAAGAGAGACAAAGGGGGCCACACAACAGCAGGTAATTACACTCTTGAAACACAGTCTAACACCTTCTCTGTCTCGCTCGTCTGTCCATTCATCTCTCTCACTACAGCAGGACGGACAGAGAAAGAGAATGAGAGGGGGAAGGGAGATGGCAGCAGAGACAGCGGGCCTGATATTTGATCAGATGGTTGGAGGTAAATTCACCTGGTGTCCTTCACCTTTTCTGTGCTCTGAGATCTGTGAACAGCCTTCAAAATGACACCAGACATACACACACACACACACACACACACACTAAAACTCCTTCATGAGAGTAAATTACGTTTAATGTCATTTTCTGTTCAGATACAATTGCTTTAGGTTTCTACACTTTTTAACCAGTTAATTTGTATGTGATTAATGGATAATGATTTTATTTATTATTGGAAAAAAAAAATATTTTAAAAAGATTGAAATCACAAATACAATACCATTTAAAAATGTGGTGCATTTCTTAAAAAAAAGAAGAAGAAAAAAGAATAGTTTTATTCAGAAGGACACATTAAATAGATCAAAAGTGACAGTGATTTCTGTCCAATAATCGCTGTCCTTTTCTATTCAAAGAATCACAGTTTTCATAAAAATATTAAGCAGCAATTGTTTTCAACATTGATAATAATAAGAAATATTTCTTGAGCACTAAATCAGGATATTAGAATTATTTCTGATGGAATATATTTCATATTTGCCATCACAGGAATATAGTACATTTCATGAAGAATTAAAATAGAAAACAGTTGTTAAATTGTAAAAATATTGTATACCTAATTATATGGAAATAATAAACACTTATCCTACTTACAGAAATATTTAATAATTGCATTAATAATTAATCATGTTAAATCTAATGGCCAAGGCTTTATGATGTTATTGAGAAAGAAAGAAAGAAAGAAAGAAAGAAATGCATTTTACCCAACCAATCTTCCACTCTAGCTATTTGATTATTAATTTTAAATAACATTTTTTTCTTTATAGCTACATTTTAATGATCTTACATTTTTTTATATAGGTTCTTGATTTGACACTAGAACATAGAAACCACTTCATTTTCTAAAGAACTAGAAAGTAACAAATTCTGAAATAAATAAATTAAATAAAAATAAATGAAACTTGCTTGTGGTACTTTAAAAAGTATCTCCCATTGCATCAGGCTGAGATAACTTTTGTGGAAGTTTTATTCTGAAGAGTGTGCCATTAAATGTGAATTTTTATGAGCAGCATTAATTCCTAAATTGCTCTAAACGATATAATATTCGGATTCGGGTTGGTTCATGGTCTGACGTGGCTGAATGTATAAATCATTGGGATCTTTGACCCTGTTCCGACACGAAGCGCTTCTCTCTCAGCATGTGCCCGTTCTGCTCAAGAGCTTCCCTCTACAGCCTCAACACCTTCATACATATTTAATACCTCAGCCGGAGCCTTACACAAGGCCCAATACCACCATATACACATTCACAAACACACATTTAATGAGAACACGCCTGCACTGATGACCCCTGTCGGCCCGTCAGGGGTGTGAGACAGAAATTTGTGAGGGCAGTTGCGACTTCAGCACATTTTAGCACCACAGAACGAGTCCTGACTGCAGATAACATATTCAATGACATGTATTATTTAGAGCATTTGGATTACTATGAACTTATGAACTTCCACAGAGGTTGTGTGTATGTGTGAGAGAGCGAGATGGGAATCTGCAAATGCCAATCTGGTCCAACAACAACCCTCTGGCTGTACCAAACCTATACTTTGTCTGATATCGAAAGCTGGGACCTTGAGCAGAACAACATCGTTGGCTACATCAACAACATTGCGGAGCAGAAAATCCACAATACGCTGCATCACAAAGGCAAACACACATACCAGACGCAAGGGCTGTCAAACACTGGAGAGTTTTGAGAGATCTCATTGAATAAAAAAAGATAACCTTAGTTGTCAGCGTAAAGGTTTGGGATGTATAACATTTTGAATAAGAAAGGGGGGAAACTGAAAAAAAGACATTGTTTACCTCTCTTGTAACACAGACGCACACACGTTGACTACAAAAATTCCTTCAAATCATATTTGGAGAGTGTTTTGTTATGAAAATCTAATGAGGACCTCTTCACAGAAAAACAATCGACAACATGTAGTGTTGTGCCGGCTTTGGCATTTAAAGTGTAACATTGCGTCCTAAACAGGTCCGACATGACGCAACATTTGAATAATTTATCAGTCTTGAAAGCAAAATGCTGCACAAAGTGACAAAATTTCAGTCAATAAGATCCTATCTGATGTTAGTTTTTAAACCATCAGGTTTCACTGTCAAAAATATACACCAAGCATCATTTAAACATTATCATGGAAGAAAAGACGCAATCTACCTGTCTGACTGGTGGTGATGTTGACAGTGACTTGTTGTTTAGGGTTTGGGCTCAGATCGGACACTCCGTTCACCGCCTCTATGCTGAAGGTGTAGTTGGTGTTGGACAGCAGGTCTGTGATCAACACTTTAGGGATCGAGAGACCAAGCTGTCTAGGTACGAAATGGACGCTGTTGCTGCAGGGGCTGCATGTTTTGCCGTTGTTGGCGCACTTCCTGCAGTGGACGTTGTAGGTGACGTCCCCTCGGCCGCCGCTGTCTCTGGGAGGACTCCACTCTAAAGTCACAGAGGTGTCATTCAGGGTGGAGATAGTGTTCTCGGCTGCAGACGGAGGATCTGGGAGCGAAAAAAAAAAAAGATAGAAAAGAGTGTTATTTTAATTTACTCAGTTTGTTTGTAAATCCAGTTTGTGTTTGTACTGTATGCAGTGCCGATCCTAGACTTCTGGGGGCCCTATGCAAAACTGTGTCGGTGGGGGGGTGGGGGGTTTTGAGTGAGTGGTTATGAACGAATGAATGAAACGCATTTGTTCGTGTTTCACTTCGTCTCGAATCGCGCTTGCGGAAAGCACTTGAGAAACAGTATCTCTTCCTCGGTACACTTTCAACTCGTTTTTTTAGTCTCGAGCAAGACTGTACGACATTCACGTTACATGATTTGACTGATTTTTACGTAGAAAGGGTGACAGCGCACCACATTAAAATAAATGACCATTCATGTTTTCATAACCGCTGGCCAAATTCAAAAAAAAAATTAAATCATCTTTGAGAGCAAGGGGGCCCCCTGGTGTTTCGG
>NW_015662011.1:139991-142676 GCF_001515625.1 Sinocyclocheilus rhinocerous | reverse complement strand
CCGTATGTATTAATCTGTATGACCAATGGGTCACTTGGTAATTATGATTAACACAAAAACAAAATATTTGGTCCAGTGTTTGTTTCATGTCTTAGATTGGTAAATCTTTGGCAAATAAATGCACAAATTGATTTATCAACAAAACAACCCCAAAAAAAAAAAAAATCTATTAACTTAAAAAAAGGAGGATAAATCGCTTCCCGTATTAATCTGTATGACCAATGGGTCACTTGGTAATTATGATTAACACAAAAACAAAATATTTGGTCCAGTGTTTGTTTCATGTCTTAGATTGGTAAATCTTTGGCAAATAAATGCACAAATTGATTTATACATCAACAAAACAAAGTCAGTTTTCTCATAGAGAACAACAATTGGGTTCCATGTAAAAATCCCATTCAGTTTCTCCAAAGAAATTAATATATACATCTCTATAATTATACATCTCTACAATAAAAATCGTATTTGTGCACATATACATTTATATGTACATATGATTACATTTAATATAATACATACAAAAATGAAAACATAAAATCAATTAATATCATTCAGTTATTATCACTCGATTTCTCTACAAAAATGAACAGATAAATACATCTTATTTGTGCATATATATTTACACTTAAATATTGTTATAGGCCTATTTATTATAATAAATGAATTAAATCAATTATTATTGTTAAATTAAAATCAATTCTATTTAATTTATCCATAGAAATATATTAATAGGCTACACACACACACAAATAAGATACTTTAAATATTATTATATGTATTATAATGAATACAAATTCAATATTTTTTATGTTTTGTTGAACCTATGCAGTTCATTATTCACATGGGGGATGGGGGGTTGGGTGACCATATTACGTAAAACGTAATTCTTGAAGTCAGAGAAAAATCTAGCAAACAACGCTCATAAAACAACACTTACACTTGAGCAACTTCTCCTGCACTTTTCTTTTCATTTTTGCCAACCAGAAATAGGAAAACCATACTGTGCTGCACTCTCACTAAAGCAAGCACACCAACTGAGACAACGAGGAACAAATAAATATGAAGAAAAACCTAGAGGTTCTCCTGTGCTGTTAAGCTGGCACTTTAACACTAAATGCTTCCTACTGCCTGGATGCAGTGCATTAAGGGTAACGTTCATTCAAAGGAGGGCATGATAATGGTAGGTCTGAACAGGTTGTGGGGTGCTGGATAGTGCTGCCATGGGGTCTTTTCTTTAATAACCTGCTAAAGCTGCAACTACGCACAACTCCAGTAAAGTTTTTTTAACACTACTCTGTTCAGCAGGGTCTTCTCATTGAAATAAGTTCTCATATGAGTGTGCGGGATGAAAACAGGAAAATACAGCCAAAGGAAAGCGGATAAGATAGGAAGAACCGCCAATGCACGTATTCCACACGGACACAAATTGTTTTTGCAAAGCCTCAGTAATCAAACACGCTCATCTCTATTCCTAGAGAGTGATGGTTGCTTTCACTGCTCAAAGGGTTTGAAGAGGCTGCGAGAGAGCTTCAGGATAGAGAGAGTAAATGAAGCAGAGGAAACAGGGGATCAGGGTGGAGGACTTTAAATGTCTGTGGTGATGACATTTCACCAGATCTACTAGCTGCTGGTGGATAGGGAGGGCTCCTCAGGGACACAGATCAGTGTGTGTGTTTGTGGTCACCTGTGGATGAAGAAGTCTATATGTTGCACAACCTAAAGGTCATTCCAGCTACTGAGATAAAAGAGAGTGTGTTCTTTTAAGGGTCAAAAAAGACCCTTATACACACATTTTGTATAAACAAATTTAGAATAATGATTAAAATATATTTAATTCCTGTTGTTTAGCAAGGATGCATTAAAATATTCCTATTTCCATGATGTTTTTTTTTTTTTTTACATTTCTGTTCATCAAAGAACCCTAAAACTATGTATCCCAGTTCGCACAAAAACATTCAGCAGCACAACTCTTTTAGCACTGATAATAAGAAATGTGCACCAAATCAGCATATTAGAATGATTTCTGAAGAATAATGTGACATTGAAGACTGGAGTAATGGCTTCTGAAAATTCAGTTAATAAATTTAATTTTAAATTATGTCAAAATAGAGAACTGTTACTTTAAATGTTAATAATATTTAACAATATTACTGTTAATAGTGGATTCTTAATCAAATGAATGCAACAGCATAAGATCATAATGGCCGTTTTCAAAGAGATTTACCAAACATTTTGGGATACTGCATAAAAAAGGCTGGATGGAAACACTAAGACGGGAAATAAAATTACATAGTCTAGGGCTGGGCGATATAGCAAAAAAATGTATCAACGATATAATGTTTTATATAAATAATTCGATAATTATTGACATTTTTTATAACCTTTTTTAAAACAAAGAGCAATAGAAAAACATTAAAATTGTCAACGCAAGGAAGTAACTGTCTATAAAAAAAGTACATTACGTCTAAATTAACATGTATTAATCAAATATAATTTTGTAAATTGCATAAACAAATATGAACAAAACAGCATCACATATTTATGCATTGCTTAATACGAGCCGAATCGCCCATCACACAGATTGCCTTTAAAAGCATATGAGACGCAGTGAAAAGGAAAAAACCTCCACAAAAATATGCGACGTGTTTTCTAAAAGTTTAAACTGTTTTAACTTTGCATGGCTAC
>NW_015662011.1:119128-139697 GCF_001515625.1 Sinocyclocheilus rhinocerous | reverse complement strand
AGCAACTGCGCGTCTCGTGGGCTAGACTAACAAAACATTAAACTACAACGTCACTTACATCATCATCACCGCATCTCGTGCTCCACTGATGACGCTCCCTGACGCACATCTAACATTGGATTGTACTATTTTTGCATTCAAATTCAAATGTTTATTTTAAATTCGACTAATATTCATTCTTTACTCACAATCTTTTCATCACAGGCAGGCACAGCACTCATGTTCGTGTTTGCGTGTGCTGTCTGTGTCACTTATAGCACGTGCCAATATCGTGCACTATATCGAACATTTTTTATATCGTTATTGAAGAAGGTGTACCGATAAATATCGATACCGTTTTATTGCCCAGGCCTAACATAGTCTCATTTGAGGTGTAAGAGTTAAGACATGCGCATAAACTGAACGTGATGTTGTTGACATGCATATGTGTGATTTACAGCTGGTTTCTAAGTAATCATATTAGCACATCATTTTTATTTCCTGGCATATGATTTTCATATACAGTATAAACAGTCTCATTTCGCTGCTGTTGCCCTAATTTATTTTATCATTACATTAAGCAAGCAGAGAGAGAGTGTGTGTTTGGGGTGGGAGGTGAGTTTGTATGTAAGTGTGTGCGTGATGTACTACAACTAAAGGTCATTAAGTGAATCCATATGTTTAGCTGCACGCATGATTTGCCTTATCAGATGAATGAGTCCTTTAATTAGGATCTGTCGTATTGGGTTCTTTCTTTCTCATTCCTTTCTTTCTGTTCTCTCTTTCGTTCTTCCGCCCTTCAACCCCCAGCACACAAACACACATATATAGGCAATGACTCACTATCCTGGTCTACATAAGGTGACCTCACCAGTCTTGTAAACGCAGCGTTAAACGTCCAATCTGACATGATGTATGATGATGAGACAGTGATGGAGGTGAAAATGTACTGAGGCCAGTCTATAAGAATAAATAAGGAAAACAGCCTCCAGCCTCTTCTTATAAACAACCTGTCCTCTATCCATTCATTTTTCCATGCATTGTCTGTCAGTCCATCCATGCATAATTAGAACTATCCATTCAACTAACTCACCATCATTTTATCCACCCATGCATCCACCTATTATCCTTATTTTCAAAAGTTTATCCATCCATCTAATTTATCCATACACTTATAATGTACATTCATGCATTCCTAATTACCTCCACCTATCCATTCACCCCTCTTTCCATCAGTTCATCCATCCATGGATCTCTCTGCCCATCAACATTCATGCATAATCTATCTAACATAGATTTATTGGTTTAGTGCTGGATCACTCACGGGTACAGGCCATTGACCGCGGGTCCATGTCAGCTCTGTAAAATCCCTTCTCACAGGAGCACTCGGAGGCTTTCTCCTGATGGGAGAAACTGTGAGGAGGACACTTGGTGCAGTAGGCATCCATGGAAGAGGCCTTGTAGGTGCCTGGCATGCAGGCTGCAAAACAGAAACATGAAGACAGAAATGTTAGACATACATCTTCAAAGAGAACTCCAGTAAAACAACACAAAACAAAAAACTAAACAAAAGAAAACATAACACAACAAAAACAAAACTAAACTAAACACTAAACAAAATGAAATGAAACAAAAGCTAAATGAAACAAACCAAATTAAATAACACAACATGAAACAAAACATGAAGCGAAACAATACAAAACAAAACAACAAAAGTAGACCAGTTTTTAAAGATTATCTACCAGATCATCTAAGTGGTCTTCCAGATTGACCCCTAATGGCCATTAATGAACATCTCTGCCAACAAGAACAACCACACAAAACCAGTTGTCACCATCAGAAGAGGTTAGGGTGAGTTTGGGTCATGACTAACTGTTTGTCAGACCAATGGTAGACTGCATTTGAAAAACCGGTTTATAAACAGTCATTATTTTTGGAATTCTTTCAAAGAGGCATAGAAAGCACACACTTCAGCTGTAAATACACATTCCTTTTCCCTTTTCAGAGCTGTTACAACATCCCGTGTTCTGTAAAAATGGGTCAGTCAACACGGACTTAAATAACCAGTGGAGAAAAACGAGCCTGAGTGCAGGAATTACAAATAGTTTATTGTAGCAGAGCGTCCCTAAAGGACTTCGCAAAACCAAAACACATCCTTGAGACCTGGATTCAAATTACAACATTTCCCTGCCTCAGAGTACACCACGATTATGTTTACAAACTAGAGAATGGCAACCTGACTCTCCCCTCAAAATGCGGCCATTTCTTGATTTCACTTTTCTATCTCTCTTTCTCTTTCCCATCTTTTCCACATCTGCCTCTCACATTCATTTGTTTGCCTCAGAGCCCCAATGGATGACCCAATTTCTTGGTCCCTCTGAGGAACCATGTGAAATACATGAGGAGGAATTCAGCCTTTTACACATTTACAAATGCAAAGTGTTTTCACAAACACAGGCCTGAGAGAAGGAGCACGTAGAGGAGTAGATGAAGGTGGCGAGTACGACTTTAGCATGGTGTTAGCCTCACTCTAGCTCAAGGCGCCTATAAAAAAACACCACACAGGGCTTCTGCATATTCTAATGTATGTAAATTCGGAGGCCGTGTGAATGTTAATGAATTGGAAAGGGCATATTTATTTGATTGCTTTGCTGCTTGGCACTCATCGAGGGGATGTTGGTGGGAGGGAGGTGGTTCGTGATGGTGCGTCTCAGGGGTAGAGACGTAAATTCACAGTGCAGTTAAGGTGAGAGCGTTAGCAATCTGCACTGCGAGCAAATTAGACAATCCTGCCGGCCGCCGAGGTCAAGCCATCGCTAGTGTCGGAAACGCAATTCAATTGATGGATCAATGCAATGATGAATTTATCCTCGCCTTGATTGCCTGTGTGAGTGGTGAAGGTCACGGATTTAATCAAGACCTGCAGCTCCCTTGCTCGCCCATAAATCCACAACCGGCAGAGAACGGCATGCTAACCCTACACCGCAAAGATCCAATCTCCACCTCGGTTCCTATACATTCTCACATCATTTGTTGCCGTTTCTCTTTTCCTCTAAAAAACATGAATAGAAATACAATGTGTAACTTTCATAAGCCTCCATTGCTTCTTTGATTTATCATGGGAGCCAGTTTTCATTTGTGTTGTTTTTCCAGTACAAATATATAACCTTTCTTTAAAAAGATACATTTACTTGAGAAACAACATTATTTAAAGTCGGCATTAGGGCTGACGATTAATCGCATCCAAAATAAAAGTTTATGTTTACATAATATATGAGTGTGTACTGTGTATATTTATTATGTATATATAAACACACACACACATACATGTACATATTTAACAAATATTTATATGTATATATTTACATTTATATATAATTTATATTATATATAAATATAAATATTTTATATACAATTTTATATAATTTTTCTTAAATATATGCATGTGTGTGTGTGTGTGTATGTATGTATATATATATATACACACACACACACACACATACATAATAAATATACAAGTTCACACATATATATTATGTAAACACAGACATTTATTTTAGATGCAATTAATTGTGATTTATTGTTTGACAGTCCTAGTCTTTTCTCCTGTATTGTGGCATATATTCGAGTGAAACCGGTTACTTAATTCAAAGGAATAACTAGTTTATTTTTCTTCCATACTATTATTATGCCAAATATATAGTGCCCAAATAAACGTCAATGCATTTAGCTACATTTTATTAGCAAAAGTAGTAATGTAGCTAACTACTTATTATAAGTTTAGCTTGACTGCTAGTAGTATCATACTTTAAACTATAGTTAAACTACAAACTAGTAAAGTAGCGACAAATTGTTCTTATATATTGTCAAATGGATTATTGAAAAAGAAAAAAAAATGGGTTACACTTTATTTAGATGATAAAATCCACTATAGACATTATGTTAACTAGAAGTAAATTTGTAAATTCATGTCAAATAACTCTCATTAGAGTATTAGTAGACTTAGGTTATGGTTATGGTATACTTGCAAAGTTACTTATTAAACACCAGCAAAAGTGGTTTCCCAGCATTGGTGCTAACAGCTAGGCTATGGCTTCAACAGCTCCATTCTCCCTGGAGGAACACATGCCTTCTGTCTCAATAACTTGGATCAATACTTGTCACTGAACATGCTCATTGATAAAATGCACTGGTGGGAAAACCTCACCTGATAGTGAGGCGCTATCAAGCCATAGCATTGATAGAGCCATGCTTTACCTGCTGAGCCACAAAAACATATTTGTTCCTTTGGACGCCAATGGAGGGATCGAATCAGCAACCTTCCAATTACCACCCCATGAGCCTTAACCACTACACCACACCATCCCATTTCATTGTCCTGATTCAAATGAAAAGTCAGTCAATTGGGATACATTCCACGGCCTCCTAAATAGCCATAAGCAAACAAATAAATTCAAATTAGGTTCAAGAGCATGTGGGACTTTTGTTGGGTTGTAGCGGTTGGAAAGAGAAGGAGAGAGAGATAGAAAAAGAGATGAGTAGGGCTCTGCTCTTAGAAAGCCTAATCAGAAGCGGAGCGTCTGGGGTGAAGGCTGGGCACCGTGCCGCTGCACTGGAGAGTTTTGGCCTGCTGATGAGGGTTGCCTGGCTATTCCTTCCTGGCACTGATCCACAGCGGTATATCAGAACTCCCAGGCAGCCTGACCACACACAAACACACACCAAAAACACACACACAATCTGGAGCAAACACACATAGGCCCTTACGGCCACAGGAAATTCCCTTTTGCGTAACAATCTTTGAAAGTCTTTCAAAGTGTTTCTGAGAGAAGAAGTCTATGACCTCCAGCATCTGTTTAGATGAGTTTCAAAGACTCAGCTTTACCACAACCGTTTCAGCAGTACGTGATGAACTCAACCAGTGAAAATAATACAGCTGGGTCGAAGATTGAATAGCCATAATTTGTTCATTGTGCCAAACCCAAATTATATTCAATGCAAATAATTTAAAGTGAGAGTGAAGCACTGGAAATTGCTCCTATTGGAGTCATAAGGCTCAGGGAAGTTTGATGTTTATTTGAAAAGCAGTGTTTGACAGAATTAAAGACATAAGTACTATTTGAGCAACATTTTTCCCAACAGTATAATTTTCATGTCAGGAAAAGTGAAGGGTCAGGATGGCTGGATAGTTATCCAATACTTGTCAACCCTCCCTGTTTAAATCTAAATTAAAGACACATCTCTTTAGCCAAGCATTCATACAGCTCTCATTAACGTGTATTATTATATCTTATGAAATAGAACTAAATACACGTGATCATCTTTTGTCTGAAATGCTATGAACAGCAGCTAATTATTCTCATTTTGCTTTCCTGATTTTCTTCAGATTAACTACAGATTGCACCAGCTCCAGTATGGATCCAGCCTTTGTGAAGATTTCAGACGACGCCGACACTTGCAAAGACCTCAGGGGATGCCAACTTTGGATCAACATACAAAACTGTCAATCATTATTCTTATATTGTAATCATTATGAGCACAATAATGTTTGTTGTATCTGCTTAACTGAATACATGACATTAACTAACCACATAACATGTATTATATTATAGCTACCTATTACTGCAATATGGACATTACTCTGACATACTGTACTCATCTCTGGCTAAAAACAGAATACATCCGAACTGTAAAATTGAAACAAACATTTTCTGTAAAGCTGCTTTGAAATAATATGTGTTGTGAGAAGCGCTATACAAATAAACTTTGAAAAATGAATTGAAATAGTGAGTCTTTATGCGTGTTCATTTGTAAATATTATTTTATTTTAGCTTAAAGATTATAAAAATAAATAAAATTTAACTGCCCATGAGGGTTTTAGCAAGCTGCTTAAAATTCATTTTTGAGAACATGCCTTTAGGATTGAATTGTAATATATGTTTGGACTTCAGTAAAGATAGCTTTTGAGTTTTTTTTTTTGTGCAACTGTGTTCTGTTTGGAAGTGTAAGAAAGAGAAAGTGTGTGTGTGTGTGTGTGTGTGTGTGTGTGTCCAGTAGTGGGTAGATGTTGAGAAAGACCCAAACAGACATCCACATTGTGATAACAGAAAGAAACCAGAAGCACTGCCTGAATCTACTGGAGCCAAACACTAATGATGAGGCACAATTAAACGTTTCCCAGAGCATTACCAGTGAAATAAGTTACAGTTTGGACATACTTGTATTAAACCTTTAATGACTTGAGATGCATGCATTAGATGCATGATTATGGACAACTCACTACCTTACAAACATCCATAGAATGAAGGTAGTACACTTGGGACCCCCAAATCTACATCTATGCCTCTTGTATAAGGCAGCCCAAACTTCATACATCACAACAGAAAGATTTTTCAATACTTCAGTATCCAAGTGCAGCAATACGTCTGAGGAAAAGTAAAGCACTGCGTCCACTCCTCCCAACAGCATGCGCTCTCACGCCGATAGTAAATCAAAAGACAAGGGGAAGCAAACGCTCCAGAAATCTACATCTCGGATATCTCCAGGAGGTTTGCCCCATTAAAAATTCATACCCATCTGACTCCAGCTCTTTGTTTATGGCAATCAATAGCTTTTAGATATGATTCCTGAACATAAGAAAAGGGAAAACACAACGCTTCAGGGAGGCGAGAGCTGAAACGATCCACTCACAAGACAACATTGTTTATGAGACAAACTTAATCGTCATTTTAATTTACAGAGAAGCGGTCATCCGTGGAATTTGATTACAGCATTACTCAAATATTTTATGGCGAAAGTGTTTAATAATGTTCGCTAATTGTGTGCTGTGTTATAATAATGCTTGAGGAAAAAAAAAAGGAAAAACGAGAGAGAAAATACAAGAGCTTGAAAATTTGTGATTTATGTTAAGTTTATGCATCCACTTAATGCACATGAAACGTCTGATCTCAGCAGTACTGATATCATAGTCAACGGTCAAGTGAGTAATCAATTCCAAAAGGAATAATTCTTCATTTATGAGTTCACTTTTCATCTACATATCCTGATTCACTTCCTCCTTCTCTTATAAAGAAGTCAAACGGGACCCGACAACCGAACGTACGCCACTGATGAAGTATGACCCGTTTGGGTTAGCCGACTGCAACGCTGTCACATCGCATCGATGTATCACTGATTATAATCTAAACAAATTTTCCCCGTGCTAATTGGCTATCACAGCAGTAAACAGGCAGAACGGGTTTCAACAACATCCCTCTTTATCCAATCAGACGTCAAAGCAGAGGTGTGCATTTTTCAATTAATGGCCTTTGTTCGGCTAGAGAACAAATTCACAAGACAGAAAATTACCAACCCCACAGCCGTCGTCGTGCTCATACATAATGCATCAGTCGGTGCCTGTCTTTTTAAAGCAATGACAGTAAGTAAACAGTGCTCTGGTGCTGAGCACGGCCCACACCTCCTCAATAATGCCGTTCGCAAAAGCTACCTTGCATCAGCATCAATAAGGACAATGTTATTTGCATGCCGAGGACAAGCACAGGCATGTCTTTGACAATTTATTTGGCATTTGCATTCCCCAATTTTTTTGTTAATCGCTAAGTTTACGTGAGATTAACAATGTATGACATGTACACTATTACAGACTTAGCTGCTAATTTACTGTTTTTCAAAAGCCAGTGAATTGCTGATGAAAGGAACATGGGAAAAAAAAGCTACAGCAATCTGACGGCTAGTTGAGCAAATGGGCCTAAACCCGCTGTAGAATATGGATGTGTCAATCAAACTCTTTCCACAACAGTCTAGGATATGCTGGGTTTTTTCCCCAACAAGTGTGAAATTCATATGAAATACAATCACATCCTGAGAGAGCAATACCTAGTCCCCGGGCTAAACAAGTGTGTGTGTGAGAGGGAATATACTAGCGGAGGTGTCTTGGTGTCTCTCGCTACCTCAGGCAGAGAAATAGAAATCACACACTAATAGATAACTGTGAATTACATCCTGGAGGATGACATCATTACTGGAGCACACACACACAAAAGGTAGGTAATCACCAGCAGTGAGTTGCGTCCTGGTCTGTGTGTGATAAGGCTGTGTGGAGACTCACAGACGGAGCTCTAAGAGCTGGTGTTACTGCATCATATGATATCTGGACATGGAAGATCAGGATGTGCCAATCACACTCATGGTGGAGGGTGAGGGTCCATCTGATTGCCCACAAACTCACAGGGAAAGAAAATGGAAGACGACACTCTAGATAGGTCTTAAGATAAGCCTTCCTCTAAACACACCCACACTGGAAATGACAAATTCAATGTAATCGAAAAGTCACATCGTAAATCTGCTGTACTTGTGATATCTTTGACACTATTTTGTCTCTATTTACCAGTTTGCAGAGTAACAGGCATGTTTGTTATTTATAGTCAACTAAAATGATTAAAAATCATGCTCGTTATTCAAAACAAAGCTAATATAATATATAGAAATATAAATATAAAAATATACATAAACAAATAAAATGCATAAAACAAAATGACAATGAAAACTGAAAATGTATAATAAAAATAAAATAAAATTAATAAATATATTTATTTACTAGTATTTATTACTATAGTATGTATTCATATATATATATATTTATTTTTTTTACATTTTCAGTTTTCAGTATAATACATGCTATACAGTATAATTATATATAATGTAGTGCATTATGCAGTCCTTAGGTCCTTACACTGGCTACCAGTTATATTTTATGTATAATAATTTTCTTAAATTCATTTTAAATCAATTTTTAAATCATTTTCAAAGTTTTTAAATTCCTTGTTTTATTTTTGTGATTATTTTTTATGATTATTTTACTTTCTTTTATGTAAAGCATTTTGAATTACCATTGTGTCCGAAATGTGCTATATAAATAAACTTGCCTTGCCTTACATATTATAATATTGAATAAAGTATAGTATTAAAATAATAAAAAAACACTAATTTACAGAGTATGAGTTAGCATACTGCATAATGCACTGTATACTGTTTACTATTTTTTAAACAGTAAAATATTACACAGTGCTAAACTTTTCAAATAGTATATGCTATACTGTCACACTGGACAATAAACAATTAATTTAGAACATTAAATTACCCTTCCAGTTGTTCATGATTACTGAATAAGGATTTTAAAAACATCATTTTGTAGAGACTTAGTTGCATAATAATTGAAAAAACAAACAAACAAAAAACAAAAAAAACAAATGTGTATGTGTGTGTATGCTATATTACAATTTTGATATTGGAATAATATTGGAATATAAATATCTGCAGGTCTTGCATAACTGTGGGAACCCTTAAATTTAATTTGAGTGGCGTCCAATTAATTCAGTCCAAAAGTAATCTAATTTTCAGCTAAAATTAAGTATTGGAAGTTCACAATAAGGCAAGATAACACAATGTTAAAGACCATGTTAAAAATCACACTGATATTACTTCAGATTCATTAATCACACTGGAATTTTGACAGCACTGCATTGTGGGATACAGAATCTCACATAGTGTGCTTTGGCTGTATATTGCAAAGTCTGGCAAATGTTGTAGGTCATCCGTCTATTACGTGCATTTTTAAACTGCGCATAGCATACACACTGCATACTAATTATTAAAAAAAGCTAATATGCTACTCTGAACATCTCCCCACAGCCTAGAGAAAGACGTGAATGGCCCCTGTGGTCGACAGGGCAATGTCATTTTAAGATAACTCTCTCATTGAATAATCCCCTCCCTTAAGCAGAATGTTTCTATGGGATTACGCACGACCTCTCTATTGAACTTCAATATGGAAAGCATCAATAGACACAGGGTGGAAGATAATGGGATTTGACTTGTCTTAAAGCCTGAGGAGCCACCGTAGGGGTCGACGACATCCAGCACATAAACACAACCACTTCCTCCACATTTTGCAATCTCATATGCAGAGGACGCATGGGTCAGGCCATTACAACTATCTGATCGGGGCGCGAAATGCACTTTAGCACCTAACCTCGGAGCTCTGATGAAATGACGGCTTATTTACTGATATCTTTCACAAGGCAATGCGACACAGGTGCTAATGTTATTTAAGAAGAAACAACTGGACTGTATCAGCCAGGCTGGGTGCAAATCACATTCAAATCTCAGGATATGAAAAACACGGCAGACGACTGTTCCTGCCTCTAATAAACGTCGGCGAGATAAAGAGATTCAATTTCAATGCCTTGTGTTAGATTTCCAGGAACTCTTTTTGTCACTCGCTGGCAGTTGCCTTCACTGCAGGGCCTCTACCTGTATCTCCATTTACTGTTTATGATTTCATAAAACCATTCCCCGAACGTATTAGAGTTGGACATTGACATAAGGAGCTGTTCCTGAAGGGCTCTAAACAATGACAGGCCTCATTTGTCATGAGAGTGTAGAGTGTATCTGGCAGACAAAGGAGCAGACGGATATCTCTGTAGGAATGAGGGTGACGTAGGGGAGTGAGATGTAAAACCCAAGCTCTTTGTTTTCCTCTCGGATTTTGATGCCTATGACAGATGTGTCGTTAACGTTTCAGAACAATGCCGTGCATGCGGTGGACCACTGTAACGACGACATAATTAGCTACACTTCCTGTGCAGGAACATAGAATCTAATAACCTAGAACAAACACAATTAGCAGTTCACAAACCTTGGCTTTTAGGGTGCTACATATTAGGCCATTGAAAGATGACATTTTTCTCAGAAACTGAAAGCAACATTCAAAAGCTGTCAAACCAAAAACCAAATTCAGGAAATGCGCCAACATGAATTATTTTTAAAGCCTTTATCCAATCAGAATTCAGATACATATCAGGTTCAGAAGGGACATCTTTATACCTCATTAACTCCTAAAAAGTACATATTCATACCTAAAGTGTACATACTAGTGCCTAAATGGCACATACTAGTATGCCTACCTTCTGAAAGGGTACCGTCCCAGTGACAGATTTTGTACTTTAGTGTATTAATGAGAAAATTCACGCAAAGAAGAAACATATGTGATCATGTACACACAAAATAAGATACTTTGTAAAATGTCTCTGTTTTGATTTCATACAAGGAAAGCCAATGGGGTTCCACAGAAGAAGGAAAGTCATACAGGTGTGGCACAAAAGCGAGTAAATGACAACATTTTCATTTTTGGGTGAACTGGCCCTTTAATAGGGATTTGTAAAACAGATGGTTATGCTTCTGAATTCTGATTGAACGTTTTAAGGCATTGTAAAACACATATATCATCTAAAAGGGACAGAGAGAAAGAATACAAGAAGAGAGTGAGAGTCAGTGACTGAGAGCATGATATCAAAAAGTCCTTATGAGTTGATGAAATGTTCAGGGCTTGTCTGCTCATGTCCTGGAGGCCAGCGAGATATGGACACGTCTGCCAAACTGCCCGCCTGCTGTCGTTCTTAACTGAGAGAAAGCTGAAACAGAACCGAAACTACTACATCTATAGATAAATCTTCTTTAATACATTAACCCCATCTCTGAACCTGTAGCAAAATGATAAAACTTCTCTCTAACCATGAAGATATTTAATCACATAATAAATCACAAAATAAAATAATAAAATAAAATAAGCTGTCAGGACTGCATAGGACAGGGTTTTAGCAAGTATTTCTTCTACTTTTCAGATTAAAGGATTCCCGGTTGGGTAATGGTTCCAGGTTGGGTACGAACTCTTCCTCATTCATTTAACAGCATGCATCCCTAGTCACGCTCTCAATTAATTTCTAAAATCACTCTGCCTCTAACCAGCTCTTATCCTTCTGGAAACTTCTGAGCTGTATATTGTCTACAGCTGTTACCTCACCAGGGTTATAAGCTGTCCTCAGGGGTTACATAAAAGAAAACTGTGACCTGAAATGTTTTGCCCGCTTAGCAAGCACTGAGCTAAAGCTCTGGAGGCCAAATGGAGACATTCACAGCTTGGCTAAATGCAACCTGAGTGCCTTCTTTCCCCGTAAGAGCCCAAATCAGGGCTAAATCCTAATAAGCACTGAAGCAAACCAAATCCCCGCGCCGCTCCTCCTCTCCCTCTCTTCCTCGGTCCTTCGGCTTCTCTCAGAGGGAGAGAGACAGACGGCAGGCTGCCAATCAGCTGTGAAGGGGACAGCTCAGACACCATGACTCATCTAACCTCCGATGAGGGGGGCACACACACGCAGTCTAAATATAAATATAACTTCAAATATAAATATAAATTTGATAAATCATTATTTTTTATTATTTATTTATATTATTTTAAAACAAATAAACAAACAGATAGATAAATAACAAATATGATTAATATTAAACTAAATAAATAATGAATAAATAAATAATTAAATAAATAAATAACTAAATAAATAAATAAATGTAAAAAAAAAACTTATTTAAAAAAATAACCACACCTTATAGACACACACACACACATATATACACACATAATATCCCGGTAAGTTTTCATAAGGCATTATGAAAATTAATAATAATTTAATTAGTTAAATGCTCACAAGTATGACTTCTAATACATTAGCTTTGTGTCTGTGTATTTTTTTTGTTATCCTGCTTTTTATTGCTTTTTTATGTGTGTCAGGGTCATCTCATAAATATAACTTTTATTTATATATATATATATAATACTAGTTTTTTAAAATGGTAAATAGTTTGAATAAATATTTATATTTTTTTATATAAAATATTATAAATGTAATGAAATAAATAAACACATATTAATAATTCCTTTAAAAAAAACACTTTAGATACACACATGATCATACCCCTGACTGTTAGGCATTATGAAAATTATGATTATTTAGCTAAATGCTCCCAAATATGATTTATAATACATCAGTTATTTGTCTTTTTTGTTCTATTATTCTGCTTATATTACTTTGTTCATCAGGGGCTTCTCATATCCTTATTGTTTTTAAATAAAGTTATGTGAATGTACATTGAGCATGTGTGAGTGTGTGTGTGTGTGTGTGTGTCAATGTGAATCCCACAAAAAACACACAGTGAGGTACTGCTAATAGTAAAATAGCACTAAAATACACTAAACAGTATACTTACAACATGAAACTCTGCTGACGGCCTCACAAAAACACAAGAGATTCTTTCTCTCTCACCATTTTCATTCACCTGATGGGCAGTGGGCCGGGCCGGGCCGCTCTGCGATACACAAGAGATTCTTTCTCTCTCACCATTTTCATTCACCTGATGGGCAGTGGGCCGGGCCGGGCCGGGCCGCTCTGCGATTTTGATTTTGTGTCATCCAAGAGAGGACAGACTCATGAAAATCATCTTTAAACTCTTCTCTCTCCTCTTCATGCTAAGCCTGAGCGCTGCAGTGCATCAATAGAAAATCAACATGTCGCTATTCCAGGCCGAGCAGAGCTCCAGATGAGCTGAACTAAGGACTTTTCTCTGTAATAGCTACAGCCGGCCCACAACCATGCACGGGGCAGCTATTCACCCGGGAGTTGCCTCAACAAAATGCATTTATCTCGTCGGCTGCTGTTTTCTGAGCTAAACGGGTCACTGAATAATTATCTCTGTCAATGGAAAGATTGCTGGTAAAAGAAAGATTAAAGGGAAAAATAACAGCTAAGACTTGAGGTGCAAAAAAATGAAGATCTAAAACGGTTGTAGCAAAGGAGAGAAGTGACCGCACACTTTTACAGCATGTATGGAAGTAGTTTATGCTATTCATCTCATTTTAACTAACATTTGGTAAGTAGATAGTTAACTTTAGATAATGTTACTTTGATAGTTTGCAAAAACACACCACAATCTAGCAGTTTTTATATAAAAAATAATAATACATTCTTAAAAAAAAAGGTTATAATTTTACAAAAATAGTACTATAAAATATGTATAATGATATATTACAAACACATATATAAATCTATAAATCGGCATATATGTTGTCATACTAAAAATTTAAATATTTTTCTATAGAGATTATCAATAGACGTCCAAACTGAGCGTCTGTGATCAAGGGGGTGAATGGAAATATCCCAGACGTCCCGGGTCAAGCTTTGTGACACCCCTTCTTGTAATGGACAAAACATGCACAAGTCTTCACACTCTCACACATGAACAAACAAACACGCACACAAGGATACTGGATGCACAGGCCAGATTTAAAAGATAAATTAATTAATTAAAAAACCTAGTCAGCCCGCATTGCCCCATGTTAGCAGAGCTCCTTTCCAAAACTGAGTAAACCCGTTCCAATTATTTAGATCAGTGAAGGGGAACAGCATGTTTCTCCTGGCTCGCTGATTTAGGCCATTCCACCACAACACTTCATTTCCCATCAATCACTGGGACAGCAGCACTGTGTGGGATGAGGCATTGCTGCTTTGACTTGTTGCACAAAGGTACAAATTGTTGTAGAACATGTGTATTTAGAAACATGATATTTTTCATGAGTCATTCTAGTTTCAATTCATAGTTCATTCTAGTTTCACTGATTTTGCTGAATCATTTGCTTATTATAGAATTATTATATGTTAGTATATGTGAAGAAATGTCACATTTCATCCCAAAATCACAAGATCTTAAGATTAAGATCTTCAGCAATGGGGGCATTATTATTATTGTTGTTATTTTGTTTTTTTTAAATAGTTAACAAATTAACCCGTCCATTAATTCTCAGTAACCTATTGTAATTTGGAAAAAATCTTATTCCCATTGCTGGATAATAATTATAACAATAATGTTAAAAATAATGATAATTTGTAATGGTAATTTGTAATATTTTTTTTTTAGCTGCCCTGAAAGTAATGTCACAATGCCAAAATGTCCAAAAATATATTTTTATTTTCTTTTTCTTTTCTTTTATTTTTGAGGGTTAAATATGAGACATTTCTATGTGACACAGAACAATATCTACTTAATGTATTCAGGTTCATGTTAAATATTTTTGGTTATTTAAAACTGTTTTTATTATTATTTAAATTATTTAAATGTTTTAGTGTACTACCACACAACAGGGTCATTGAAAAGTATTGTACATGGGACAGTGTCTAAACATGCACATCTACAATGCTAATCGTGTGTGTGAGTGAGTGTGTGTGTGTGTGTGTGTGTGTGTGTGTGTGTGTGCGTGTATTGTTATAAAATTCTGATAGTCTAAAACAGTTTCACGAATACAAAAAAGTGACCCTGCTGTCCAGTCTTCAGTCAGTCAAACAGATAAATCTAGAAAAAAGACATGCCTTCAGATATTTATACGGATAGATAGACAGGAAGTCAGGGATTAATTATATTATAATTATTAACAAAGTATACTATTATCATCCCACTATCATTATTAGACTCCTTTGTTATTATTATTATTATTATTAAATAATTGAAATGATTATTAAAAATAAGCATTTTTAAAAATAAGCATTTATGATAATTTGAGAGGAAAATGTGTTTAACTCCCATGGGGGGAAAAAGTCACAATGCAAATGAATCTTAATAGTCCAAAAATATAAAATCTAATAATTATTTTTGTATTATTGTAATGTTACAAACAATAAATAAATAAATAGGTTTGATGCAATATACAACTAACATAGTTGAAGTTGATTATCAAGCAAAGAAAAAAAATGTGAATCATTTCAGTTGAAAGGCTTGTAGTAGCAAGCAGCAGTTCACGCTCTGTGAACAGGCCTTTAGCTACAACAGTGTTGGAGAGGAATCATAACGTCTTGTTTTTTGCTGTTTGCCTTACACTAGAAAGTGTAAAGAGAGTGACAAACCAAGAGCACAGTGATTAGAAACAGAAAAACGGCAAGGTGAAGAAAACAGCTTACTAGAGAAAAGGAATGATAATTCATGCATGCCTACAGACACTATAATCACCCAAACAACACAACAAAACCTAAATCGATCCCAGCTGCATTTCTGCTTATGTGAGTATAGCTGGACGCAGCATGTGTTCAGGAACGGAGCCTAAAGAAATGAGAGAGAGGACGAGGAATAACGAGTTTGTGTGCTGGACAGCAGCATGTGCTGGTTCTGCTATGTAACGTCCTAAGCATTTCAACTCCATGTAAAACAGGAGCAACGGCACACATTTTTGTGCACTGACAATGAAAATTGCTTCCAAAATTTCACCTCACGTAATTTTCCTCAGGCTCTTCAAAAAGTTCACCTACCTTAACACAAGCAAAACCTAATATATTTCCTGAAATTCAACAAACAAACAACAAAATACGAAATACATCCACTAAATCTCAGTAACCTACTGTAATATAAAAACACCTTATTCTTATTGCTGGAATTAATATGAAGAAGGTGGAGGAGGAGAAAATTATTAGTATTATTATTATTGTCGTTGTTGTTATATCAGTGTTTATTATTATTATTATTAAGCGAGTATAGGGCTGATTCAGGAGTGAGGGATGCTGAGAGAGTGATGGGAGCTCGCTGTGTGATCTGTGTTGTCGTGTGAGGATGAGCAGTAAATATTTAACGCTGCAGGCTAGGACTCACGTTGCTGCGGCAGGTGCTACAGCCCTGCGCCTGCTGTCTGGAGACCGCTCTCTTTCTCTCTCTACATTTACATTTACATCTATCTCCCCACTCTATGCTTTCTTACCAAAGTAAACATGCACATAATATGTTGTGACACTCAGTCTTCGGCAACTAGTGCAAAATGCAAATCAGACACAAAATGTAGTCTTCTGTAGATTTGCATGCCTGTGCTTTAAAATAAGAATGTTAACAGCAAACTGCGTTTTAGCCGTTAGACAGCAGCTACAGCCATATACACGCATAGACAGATGAATGTAGTTTTGCACATCCCTAGTGCCAGGTTAGTTTTTGTAGGCATTAGAAGTTTCTGTCCATGTACTTTTTCTCAGATGGAGGAACGCCAAGACTACGTCCCGCTCTGTGCCATTTACAGGATAAACTGAGCAGCAGTTAAATAAAGGTCTATAAAACTGCGGCCCAGCTTTCTGCAACCACCCCACCCCAAAACCTCCTTCTGAGCTCTTCTGTGCGTGAAATATCTGACATGAAGAAATACAAACAACCCCGTGCTCTCCAAACCTCACATCTCTCACTGGGAGACCAGAGTCAAACTAAGATGCGTTTCTGAACTCCTATGAACTAGCCTAATTTTATTCTCTGCTCAGCGGGAACCAGGAGAAACTCATCCATTTGGTCTGATCAAATGTTTTAAAGTAGCATTCAATGTCCCAAACAGTGTGTAGTACTTTTAGTATTCCAGAAAAATTGAATGGCAAGTGTAGTGTCTAGGGCAAAAGCAAACTAAACTAAGCTGAACTATATATAACAAAACAATAATGGTTCAATTTATATCCACAAAGACTATTATTGTCAAAGTTAATCTATGGGAAATATATATCAAATACATATTTATACTTAAATGTGTAGTTATATTTTGTACACATATATATATATATATATATGTGTGTGTGTGTGTGTGTGTGTGTGTGTATATATGTATATATATGTTTATGTATACACACAATGGGCCTCATTTATCAATCTAACTTAGAAACGTGCGCAGAGCCGTGCGCACAAATCAACTTACGACAGAGTTCACGTGTGATTCATGAAACATTCGTATGCCGCCAATCTCATCGTACGAATGATCGTACATTGATAAATGTGGCAGCAGAAAACAATTGTCATTTGAATATCACTCCCCTAAAAACACCTTGGTTTAGAAGCCTCACCCCTAGAGTTTACGACATGGAGAAACGAAACCCGGCCAAAAAGAGGAGGTAATCTCATGAAAGAGAAACTGATCTTACTCCAAAAACACCCGTTAACCTTGTAATTGCAAACAATTAGGCTACATTAATTTAAGTAATTTATATGTATATTAAAATACTGGTAAATAATGTATTTTAAGTAATTTTAAAGGCTATTGTTCACTTACATCTATTTTTCATCTTACATCTATCACAAAAAAATTTATTATAATTATAGGGCCCTATAAAATCTGTTTAATTTCCAAATTCAGTTTTTTTTTTCATTTTCATTTTTCTATACTCGGTTTTAATGGTTAAATTAAATTGTATTAATCAAAAAGCCTGTCTAATTAATTGAGTTTTACAGTTTTATCTTTACCAAATTCTTCTTTCAAATTCTTCGATTTTAATGGTTCCATTAAATTTTAATAATCAAATGCATCTTCAATTAATTGATTTTATTTTTTAAAAAAAATTTTTTTTTTCTTTTTTCTTTTTTCAGAAATACTGCACATTTATATTTTTCTCCTTATGTTGCACTTTACTTTTGCTTTAAAAAAAGGATTTCATAGAAATTTGGATTTCATTTGGTTTAATAAAATATAGTTTTAGCGACAATTGAATCTCCATGGTCTTGTTTAGGCTACGCTGCTATTCGCGCATATAAAGCTAAAGCCCTGTGTAAAACCAAAAAAAGACATTCTAATCTTACTGGTTAACGATCGACTAATGAGCTTTGTTTGATGGTCAGGAAAATAAAAATGAACAAAATGCTGTCATTCTACAATTCTCCACCATATTTACTATGCTGCGCGCAAGTTCAGGTAACTCAATAACTTGCGTACACGAGCTGAGACCAGACGTGAGATTTGATCGTAGCCACAGCTCACGATTCCAAGTTTTACGACCGTACGCCCAATTTTCTGTCATACGTTCGCTTCGTAAATGAGGCCCAATCTATTTCAAATAATAATAAATAATCATAATACTAATAATAAATAAATGCTTTCTGTCCGTTACACAATATTATGTGGCTTCAAAAGACTTGTTATAAAAAAGAACATGTCACGTGGGCTAAATTAAGAAAAAGTCATAAGAGTTTGGAACAACAAGGATATATATATATATTTTTTTTTCATATTTAGATGAACTATCCCTCTACTTTGGATGAACTATCCCTTAATGATGATTAATAATTAAAATAATGTAATAATTAAAATGACAACATTAATAAGTAATCATAATAATATGTATAGTATAAATTATTATTTATAATAATAAATACTTAACTAAATACATCACTTTTTTATTTTCATTCTGTTAGGAAAGTCGATATAACTGAAATCACAAGATCCAGAGTAAAATACATTTTTGCCTGCTGTCATTAGCAGGTATTAGGTTTCGGCAAATTACATCCTGGCTCTGTTCATCTGACCCCCCGGCCCACATGGCAAGTGAAGCTTCCTCTTGCCGACAAGCACACAGAAACACACGCATGCACACATTGTGTGAGAGAAAACACTATCAAACACTGATAACAGGCCTGACCTGACACAATATCTCATCCCTATTCATTAATTCACACACCGCCAAACTCCTGCGAGAAAGCTGGCAGATTGTCCGCGGGCCATTGTTCCTTTCATCTTCAGATGGGAGGTTATGGATTTCAGATTGAAAACTGCATACTGATTCAGATGAAGCATATGCTCCCTCTGTCAGAATTAATAGGAAAAGCTCGCTCCGTTCTGTCTGGCTGATAGGGATTTTAGTGTCCGTTTCTTTGAGAGTACAAATGAACCCTGATGAGCTCTTCCTCGTTGATAAGCGCAGTAATATCCGGGTTTCGCCCTCCGTGATAAATACACCTTCAAAAATGAAAACCCGCTGCTTTCTATTGTCCTGGACTGATTTCTATTGACATGGAGCTTTCCAGACGGGCTTCTTTATGAGCTCAGCTCACCGACTCCAGAAAAAAAAAATATGCCTTTGCTTGCATGTCTAGCCTGTTTGAGTCCTGTAACTATATTGCACAACAGGTTAGGTTTGACTATTCAGCAGTGTCTGATATTGAAGGACAGATGAAAAGGCAGTGTTTTCTATCCGTATATTCAAGTACAGGAAGTAAAGAACAAATCAGATATCTCCAGAATTTTCCAGTCGGATGTTCATTCATTAACTGATTTAGATAACACTGATTCATTAGTTTGTGACTATTTTTGTCTAATTAACTACAGAAACCACATCATAAGAGTTTAAATCACACGCAAAAGATGTAAAGCAGTCTTGCCGACTGATATGTCTACCATACTTACTGTCAAACCGTCTAGCCATATCATCAAATGCTAGGAACTATAGAATGATCTAGAAGTCAAGCCTAAAAACACCTGTCTCTCCTTGATTCAAATGTCAAGAACCCTTCAAACCCATCCAAGTGAGCCAATGGGACTGTATTAGTGGGCATTAGTGAGCCTTCTGAGAATCCTACTCACTTACAAAGAGAGATATTAATATAAAGGAGAATATACAGTGTCCAGGCTTCCCGCCTAAGGAGCGTTGTTACCAGGTGGAATCAAATTCATTTAGCTAGCCTTCCAATACCAGGTCATTCAAGGATTCACACATACGTAAATACAGCTTCAAAAATGAAAACCACTGTGAATGCTCTTTGCACTAAGCACATCTAATAGGCTTACCACAATAATATTTAGCAGGAGCTGGTTCTTCAAAGCAAATATTGGCCTCTATACATAGATATAGAGTAGAGATGCACCGATCGATCGGCCAGGGATCGGAATCGGACGAATTCCCTCATGATCGGCCCGGACCGGTGATCGGTC